>NW_019640819.1:68785-222565 GCF_000599845.2 Trichogramma pretiosum
AACGAAGAGGGGATTTTGGGCCAGCCCACGTTGTGCGCAGTAAACAAGGCCCATGGCGCACATTGGACGGCGTACTGAAGCTTAAGTAAGGAACGAATCGAGGTTGTTTATCTTGTAACATTTTCGTTATCGTTTATATATTATCAAAAAACTATGTATATTTTCCTATTAATTTATTTTCTTTTTCCAATTCCATCCACTGCGAATAATAAACTTATAAGCACATACAAACAAATTGGTTTATATATTTGGAAACTACATTAAATTACCAACAAATGTCTGTATGAGTTTTTGTTTTCTCGGCCTTTTGGCTAACATAGAAATGTCCTGATGGTCGTGATCTACTGGTACTAAGAACTTAATGGATGTTTTTCTAGCTGTCAAATTATTTAAATATTTTACAATATAAATTTTTATTTGTTTTAAATTGCTACATTTTAAAATAAATAAAAGGCACTTTAAAATTATGAGAAAAGGTCTCCTCGTAAGATAGCGCATAACTCAAGTTTGCGCGCATTTCACTTGTGTGCACGAGAAAAGTGTGCGTATTGATCGAAGAAATAATTGAAATATATTAATCGATTAAATAATTAAATAATAATCCTCTTTATGTTGCTTAACGAAAATCGTTTCTTCTAGAAAAATTAATAAAATTTTATAAACTTTTACTAATTGATGTAATTATTCCGATTTGAGACTATAATAAAAGTTAATACAAGTTTATTGAAATTTATAAAATTTTATAAGCGTTAATAACATTTTAAAGTTTTTTTCTATGTAAATTTTTAATAACTACTATAAACTTTAATTGACTTTTATTACAGTGTCAAATTTGAATATTTATGTCAACTAATAAAAGTTGCTAAAAGTTTATAAAAGTTTTCGAAAGTTAATAGCATTTTATACCAAAAGATTATTTCCGGTATGGATCAAAATGAGACAGTAATATCGAAAACTTTTCAATTAAACATTCATTTATCACAATTTGCAAATAACACGTCATTGTATGCGCTATATACACGTACAATGCACTCGTGTGTATAATTTAAAAGCGTTGAGTAATCAATTAATTTGTCAAGTTCATTATCGAGAGAGCTCAGGTTTCAAGAAAACACGTGTTTTGATAAATGGTTCAACATAATGAGTGGTCGAAGATTTTTATGCACCCGATATTCGAGATGGATGTCAAGCAGGTAACTAATTGCTTCATTCTTAGAATCGTTTGATGAAAATAATACATTTGATCACTCTTGTTTCGAATCGGACACTCGAGCGTGTCAGTCGTGTTTTAATATCCTTAATCTGAAATGCTTCAAAAATAATTAATGATGGTTTTAAAAGTGAATTAATTTTTGATATTTGATCTACTGTGTTACGTCTTTATACCTATGTGTTATTGAAATCCTATTGTTCAGATAATATATGGTACCCAAACTTTCAATCGTGAATAATTTAAAACAAAAATTATACTACATGTAGGGGTTTATGTTACACGAAAAATTCAGAGCACAATGGAGCATCCAACACTTGCCATTATGTTTTGTAAAACAAAAGAAAGTTATTGGAAAATTTTCTCGAGATAAAATTGTGGAATTCCTGAGGAAACAATCAATCACCTTTTTATCCCATATCGTTCGTTAATTCGATATCTATAAAAATCGGCAGGCTTCAAAAAGTCAACTAATTGACTTCCAAGCACGTAGCAATAGCAGGAATACACTCCCCTCTTTTGATTTAAGAGATTTAGAATTTTTAATTTTTCAGCCTTATTCATAACTTAACTATTTTTTATTGGAGTTTTAGACATTTTCGTCTTGAGCCACATATAACGTGGACTTTTCGATTTTTTTCTCGTCGATTTTTTTTTTGTTGCTTACTTAGATAGAAGGCGCTAGCTTGCCGCCCGTTGAGGTGCCTTTTTTTTAACACGACCTCCATCAAACGCTGCTAGGCGATAAATAATTCGATATTTTGGTCTGAAAAAATTTGTAAATATAGTTGAATACATAATTTAT
Organism: Trichogramma pretiosum; assembly: GCF_000599845.2. Taxonomy (NCBI): domain Eukaryota; kingdom Metazoa; phylum Arthropoda; class Insecta; order Hymenoptera; family Trichogrammatidae; genus Trichogramma; species Trichogramma pretiosum. The sequence continues at coordinate 70,801 of NW_019640819.1, forward strand.
AAGTACCAAAAAAATTTGACTGCATTATTCACTTCCTTCCACGAAAAAAAAATCACGAAAAACATGTCATTTTTGAGGCGCTAGATGAGAGCCTCCCCTTAAGACACTATAGTGTCATATCAATAAAAGACCACAGTGAACACTAATTCGGTGCAAAATTTTTCAGTCCTATGCCTATAATACAGAATTAACATTAAAGGAGAAAAAATAGAAAAGAAACAACTTACTTTTTATGTTTTGCGACTCGAAAAATTGAAACTGTACCCGTCGTCGGCGAGGGAAGATGTGTTGAGAGGCGCAATTGAACTCGTCGTCAATACGGTGAGGGAGTTTTGTTCGATCTAATGCTCCTCAATGGGGATGGTCTACGTTGAGCACGAGACTAAACCGTACCATCTAAAGCCATCTAAATATACCATCTAAACCCTCTACAATTGGGGGCAAATATTGTTACAATGAGCATGCGCTGGAAGTCGAGACGTGGGCGGATTTTGCCCGTCAGTTTGAATTGTGAAAAAATTTCACGGAAAAAAAACTATCCAAGGTGATCTTTCTCTTCCTTTTACTAAAAAAAATTCCTTAGACACAGCGTAATATTGCTCTTTTAGTTTGTTATTAATTTTTTTCCCACTCTAAACTAAAATACGCAACTTTGCCACTAATTTTAGGCTCTCGTAGGAAAAAATAGTATCTCAAACTGGTGCAGATATGGTTTTTTAACAAAACTCGTTACAGCACTCGCCTTCGGCTCGTGCTATAATCCCTCGTTTTGCTAAAAAACCATATGTGCACCCGTTGAGAAATATACTATTGTTACTTTGTTCATCTAGTGCCAGTTGGATTAAAACAAAAATTTTAGCAATGTTATGTTATGCACAGTTAGTTGCAAAGCCAATAAAATAGCTTTTTGTTTCGATTACTAAATGTCAATGTCTCACTACACATTTAGCGCACACAAAAAATTTCGCACTGCAAAATATCTTAGAGGCAAGTTCAAAAAAAGTGGACAGCTGGATCTGGAAAAGATATTTTGCTGCCACAGCAAAAAATATAGTAAAATTTAGGGTTGAAATACAGCCCAATATTTTTACTGTGGCAGCAAAATATCTATGTTCACTTATGTTGGACTTGCCTCTAAGATTTTTTGCAGTGCATGGATTTCATTATTGATAACTAAACTTTATGAATTATTAGTAAAAATTAAAGAAATAATACTAGATACTATTATTCTATAAGCCGGCCAACACAAAAATATCTCCGGCTGACACAGCATCATTTTCATCTCAGCTGCGGGCGATACCAAACGAATTACATTACTTATAGCATATAATAAATTGAATTGATTTTCTTATTTATAACTAAACTTTATGTATTATTATTCAAAATTTAAGAAACAATACTAGATACTATTATTCTATATGCCGGCAAAAACAGAATTTCCACCAGTCGTCGCTTCGACATTATAGCGTCCCAGCTGCAGCCGATACTTTGCAAATTATTATAACATTACAAGTTGGTATCTTAATTGTGAATTAGTTTATACTTTGCTTTAATTGTAATTTTTTTGTCCATTTGGGTAAGTCGAATAGTTATTATTCAACGTTTGAAAATCCAGGAATATTCGATGATTTCGCCTAAAAGAAAATGGAACAGATCATCGCTCGGCTAATTAAATGTGTAATAATTTAAAAATATCGAAAAATCATGTAAGCGTCGTTAATATTATTAAAAACGATTATTTAACGTGTAAAAAACGTCGGTTTACGCAGGCGCGCGACTGGACAACCTAAAGTCTAAAGTCTCTTTCGCTTGGCTCCGCCCACCATGGTGGCGTGCCAAAGAGGCCGTAATCTGGCACGGTCGAATCACCGAGCAGCAAGCGGCCAGCGGAGTGGTGGAGCGTCGAAAACAGAGCGGTGGGACTAGGGAGATAGATTGGGGGGAACGAGCGAAACAGAATGGTGGAACATAGAATACGTTTCGACGTTCCAGCTATTAGAACGGTGGAACTCGGAAGTGCATGCGTGCATCGTTGCGTGCATGTCACACTGGGGGCTACGGCGTGGACTGGATGAATAAATAGAGCGGTACACAGGCATTAGATCATGATTCGAGCCTTGGCTTCAAAGCGAACGCCGCGCAGCGACCAACCAATCCAATTTTCAACGAGTCGATCCATCCATCGGCCAGCATCGACGAACCGTGCAGTTTCGAGTTTTCGAGTCGCAAAACGCAAGAAGTAAGTTGTTTTTTTCCTATTCTTTTCTGCTTTAACATTTATTTCAATTATCTACAATTGTTCAAAACTGTGAGTCCAGTAAAATATAAATGTTAAAAATCACCTTGATTCACGTATAATTATCGACGGCTGTAGCGCGCTTGGCTCGGTTTTCAAACTCTCTGTGCGCGACACAGATACGCCACTTTGATATTTATTATTCTGAACATTTCATTTGTTCGAATTACGAGCTGAAATTCTAATTTTTTGTTTATCTTTGATTTTACAGAAATAAGAACGAGTATGGCCGCAGCAGCGCCCGCGAACGTCAATAAGTACGACGTGACACAACTCAGGTCAGTGGAATCACAGCCCAGACCGGATGAGTCTCCCACAAGAGAACTTGAAAGATTCCGAGAAATGCATTTTTCTTACGAAGATGGGAAATCACCTTTTGGAGCTCCTAAGAAGGAAATACAAAGGATAAGCTGGGCAGAGAAATTCGCAATTATTGAAGAACAGTCACGAAATCGCGACCCGGATGCCGCTGAACGACAAAGACAAATTAACATTGAGGTGGAAATAAGTTTGGAAAATTGGGCAAGAAAATTGCGAAGAAATTTGCGAAAGAGATTTGGCAGGGCGTAGTAGAGCATAATTACGTTCATTGTTTAAAACATTATCGATAGCCATACTTTTGTTCTGTCGTGTATATTTTTGAAAAAAAGTAAATCATAAAAAAATATTAAAAACTAAATTAAAAATGTAAGAAAAAAATTAAAAACGAAAAGCTGTAAAAAGAAAATTACATAGATGAACGTGAACTAGTCTCACTCGCACGTTAAGCTTTAATTAAAAATTTTTTTTTAAGTTCAACTTGATCTTCTGTAAAGACACAGTATAAAAAAGATGTACAATTAATAAAATAAATGATTTATAAATTATAAAAATATTGAAGTCTCTATTATCAATCAAGTCCCATTCCTTATCATTGCACTAAATATATTTTTAATATTTTTGCGTAAAATTACACCATTGTTTGAAAAAATATAAACTCTTACACGTTGGAAATTATAAACATTTAAAGATTAAATTATTAAATTTTTACACTGCATACTTAATGTTAACACTTAATATTTGGAACAAATCATTACACAGTAAATTAAGTCTAGTCCAGAAAAATATGCAAATATTCAAAAATTTTCGTTTTTGAACTGTTTTACTTTAATTATAAACTTTTTCTTTTGCTTGACTGTGTTGAATTTTTTTATAACTATTAGGTCGAGCTTTTTTTCAGTAAGGGTAGCGATTATGTCCTAGGCTCCAAAGGTACTTTGCTTTTTAGCGTACTTAACAAATAAAAAATGCTACATGCAATGTTAATATGACCGATTCATTTATCACATGTTAAAATGTCACTTGACTCATATACTCATATAAGCATTGATCGAAATGGGAAAATAGCGAGTGCAGTAAAGTAATTTAATTCATGAATCTTGTTTTGGAAATTTCAATCGTTTCTTTCGTTATATATATATTTTAGCGTGAATATTTCGATTTGAACTCATTGACTTATCAATTCAATATAGCTCTATTAAAACTGATTATAATCTACTTGGATACATGAAATGAAACAAGATCGACATTAGGAGTTTTTCAAATAGCCTACATCAAAACAGATTAAGTATTATAACTTTGATTTTTGAGTTTTATGAAAGTTAAAACGATGATCGATCTATGTAACACAAACGCGAGAATCCACCGCGTATATATGGCTTCTTGGCGGCCGCGAATGGCACCGCCTCTTGCATTCCCATATTTATGTGACATTCTATGCCCCTTATGCTTAAAAAATCTAATTTTCCATCTAATTGTATCATCACGTAACAGTTCTCTACAGAATTGTGAATGATGATGATAGAACAGTTAGTTTTTTTCTCGTAACAACATGTCGATTGGTAATTGAGACCACTGACAACATAGTATAACTACATATCTTGTTACGGCTGGGCGCTATAGACGTGAAATTTCACACCTAATCTGTTTATTTTACTCGGTCGTTATTCGATTACCGGTCGTAAACGTTTTATCTCAAATCGCACCAATTTCTCTAAATATCTACATCGATTGGGAATTCACAGCCATTTGAGAACTAGAAAATTTATTCAATCGGAAAGGCGATCTCAACATACACAATGATACAGTGTATGTTCGGCATAGTACATTTTAACTAACAAAAAATTTTGCTTTTTCCTCGAGTAACTGTGCATCTAGAATTTCACCATTTTCGTGATATGGATGTTAACAAAGGCCCATGTAATGCATGAAAAGAAACCATTGAAAGAAAAAGGATTTTAAAATATAGGGTGACTGTACTAATACCCGGCCACTCCCCAATACCCGGATACTTTTATTCAAGTCATATAAACATTTGAACAAAATATTAAAATGATTTAAATGGTATGATCGAGTTAATTATTATTCAGTAAGTAAAATTATCATTTTTTATAGTAATTTTTAATTCAATTAATGGAATCATATAGTATTGAAAAGTGGACGGATATCGGCGCAAAGTGATTTTTCTTAAGACCAATTACGGGCCATTTTTTAATTTAAATTTAAGACGTTTACATTTTTTTTTCAAAATCTCTGTGAATTTCGACATATTTTTAGGTAATATTCAAGTTTTTAATTGTCAAAATAAGAAGTAGAATTATTTATTATTATTGTACGAGAAAATGGCCAGGCAATGGAATATCACTTCTTAGCTGTCCGGGTATTGATACAGTCACCCTACGCTTCAACAAAATACAATTGATCATGAAGATTTTATAAAAATTATTTTGTAAAAATATGCGGGATAATTCATACTTTCGTAATTTTCAGGAATTAACAATCCAAAATTTAATATTTTTGTCTCAAACAGTTACAAGTGCTATCAATTTATCTTAAAATTTCTCAACGGGCTAGTTTTTTAGTAATGGTTTGAGTGTGTTTGTTTTCGTTTTAAAAATTTGAAATGTAGGGGAGAGACGGGCATGAGAGACACCATAACTTCAAACTTGCTTTCTGAAGCGAATTTTTGAAATTTTTCAAATCTGAAACGACCATTGCAAAGGGAATCTCAAGCTCTATAATATATATTGAAATTAAAAAATTACAATGAAATCTCAATTTTTTATTGAATTTCAAAAAATTTTTCACAGTTGCCCGTCTTTTTTCAATGGCCGGGAATTGTGCCATAGGGGTCGGACACGAGTATCAGGGGAGCTAAGTTATATTTGGGCACCACATCGAAGCAAAATATATCTGCAGAATATCCATTTTTATTGGTATATTAAAACGACTTAAATTATTAAAAAGAACACATCTTTACATCTAGGTTTTTGCTAAAGCTGTATAAAAGATAAACAACTACCATCTTCTTGAATAACATTTGTTACTTGACTATCAATAGATTGAAATGAAACGTCAATATCTAGACATTTCATTTCATTCGACGATTTCTCAAAAATAAATGCGTTTTCATCATCTTTTTCTTTTTTTGGTTTTTTTGGTGACTTCGATGACTTCATTTTATCAGCTTTACGTTCATTTGCCCTTATTTTCAAAGGAGTCTTCAAAATACGATCCTCTTTGATTCTTGCCTTTTCTTTAATCTTTTCTGTTTTAAGATTTTTCAATCTTTCAGCTTCTTCTAAATTTTTTATATGTTCTTCTGATGTTACACAGATAAAAGTACCTTTAGAACGCTTTTTCCTGATGATGGAATTTTCAGCATTTTCATGGCAATTCGGTGGTATTAGTGATTTCTAAAAAAATGTATCTGTGCGGAATTGACGAATATAAACAAAAGTATTGTTGTATGGTATTATAATGAGTAAAGTATTAATTCGAAAGGCTCCCTTTTTGCTTTCAGATGGTACAGTAGAAATTTTTTTGTCGTTATAACATGCACATTTCTCTCATTTTGTGTGAAAGTGTGTTCGCGTATACGCCATTGTGCGACAGGATCGGCGTACGCTCGATTGCATTGTAGTTTTAAACTCATGTAGGTATGGTATACATGTTATTCACGGTTCGCTCGCGTTCAAGCTATAGAGCTAAAGCGCTTTTGAAGCTTGAACGACTACGGGCGCAACTTTCACCTCAGGCTTTGTTGCGGGGCGATGACTCTTCAAAAAAGTCAGAGTCAGGCAGGCACGATGTAATTAAAAGAAAAATCGATCAATCAGCGCAAGGAATCATCGAGATTTCCTTTGTAAATACATTACATTGAGCCTCGATTTTTATACTCCATGATGCGACCTTAATGAAAAATCATGCACGTACAGAGGCAATATGTCTTATGAACATCCAAGAGGGGCTTCGAAGATGACTAAGCGAATTTTTCATGCCAGACACAAATCGCTGTTGGAAGCATTCAGCGTTGGAGTTTCGTAGCAGCAACAACCGTAAAATTCCTCGTGGATAAAACTACGTGGTGCGCAGGAAAACTCACAGTGAAAAAAATGGACAACAACCGAGCTATGAAAATGGTAATTATCCTCCAAATCGCGTCTTCTGCTAAAAAACCTCTCTCTCTCTCTCTTCCCCAATGTTTGTAAACACATATGATACACGATAAAGTTGGAATTGCAGGATCCGCTGTCACCGGGGCCATGCCTTGAAATAAGCGACGACGAGCTCGTCTCCATCTCGGTACGCGATCTCAACAGGCAGCTGAAGCTGCGTGGCTTGACCAAGGACGAGATCGTGCGCATGAAGCAACGCCGCAGGACCCTGAAGAATCGAGGTTATGCAGCTAGCTGTCGCATCAAGAGGATCGAGCAAAAGGACGAGCTCGAGTCGGAAAAAAGCCAGGAGTACAGGGACATGGAGATCATGCAGGAGGAGAACAACAAGATGAGAGAGGAGGTGGAGGCTTGGAACAAGAAGTACCTAGCTCTGGTGAAGTTCGCCAAGGAGAGAAAAATACCACTGCCAGCGGAACTGGAACAAGTGCCTTAGTATGGGGCACAGTGTGAGAAACGAGGAAAGAGAGAAATCTATTTTATACGATTGAACTGAATGTGATGTGTCTTGAGTATTCTAAAAAAAATTGAATACGATTTAGGTACTTAGAATAATGCACTGTAAAATTTGTTTAGAATTTAAATTGGTTTCCGATCAGTAGTCAAGTCCAATTAATAATTCATTCCATAGAGTTCAAAAATTAATTTGTTAATCTCATCTCAGCATAATTCCAAGTTTTTTTTTAATTGCTGAATGAGATGATGGAATTATTACTTCTGCTTCTCAATTATAATTAAGTGATAAATAAGATTATTTCTATTATTTCTTTAAGTTAGTCAATTTTTGCAATAAAGTATTATATTGTAATGTACTTTAAGTTATCTACTATCTTATGAATGTGTTAGCTACTTGTAAAAATAATTAAATTAAGCAGAGATATGTTTTTTCATAGTCTTAATGAAAATAAACTATACAATAATATTAATCAGAATGGTTTTTGTGTTAAAATTTTTATTTTTCCAAAGTATTTTCATAGTTTAACAAATAAATTAGTTGACTAACTACAAATACATTTATCGAATTACCTAACAACCTATACTTTTGCTTTAGTGTTGTTCTGTCAGGAAAAGTAAAATTTTCTGGAAAACACATGAGTCTAGCAACTTCTCTCGGTGTAAAAAATCTAATACTTATACTTTTCAATATTTCTACTTGTTTTTCTTCAGATTCTGCATTAGATGCCTCAGTGAATTTGTTTTTAACTTCTTCATCTGTGAATGGAGATAAAACAGAACCAGTTCCTTCCATATAATGACTATATGCCTTTGTAAAACAACAGCTTCCAGTTGATTCTGGATTTCTTATGTCAAAAACTTTACCTCTTTTAACTACGTGCCTTTTAGGCACTAAGTATGTATCATCAACTTCTGTTTCTAATATATTTTTTAATTTATAACAATCTTTAAATGCCACAGGATTTAACTCCTTATCACCATTTAATGATAATTTATTCTTCTGAGCTAGTATAGTCATAATTTCCTCCGGTAACTGTGTTAACAATTCAGAATCTTTAAATACAAAGTTCAAATCTTTTCTTTTGGCTAAACAATAGTATCTGTGTCTAGAATTGGGTATACCAAACTGACACGGACTAAGAATAAGCTCTTTGTAATTGAAATTTGATTTAACTAAACAAGATATAACTTCTTCTCGAGCTTGAGAGCTTTCGAAACCCTTTACATTCTCAATTAAAATATACTTCAAAGTTGCAATTTCTGGAATGATTTCCAAAAGATGTAGCAATGGAGCACATCTATTATCGGAAGAATCTTTTTTTAATCCTACTCTGCAGAAAGGTTGGCAAGGTGGACTCATGAGTATACAATCAATATCCCAATCCATGATTTGTTTTACAGTTAAGTACTGAATATTTCTGTTAAGATTTGTCGTTTTTCGAAAATTATGATTGTAAACTGTATTAGCTACAGTGTTAATATCTATTGATCTAATAACTTTTCCATCTACTCCACTTTCTGAAAAAATCACAAAAATTACAATTATATTTTTATGACAAAAAGAAAATCAAAGAACACAATAATTTACCTGTCAATGCATAATGCATGCCTCCAATTCCACTGAATAGTTCTAAAACTTTCATTTTGAATTCTTATCGAACGAACGAATGACAAAAAATGTCGTTGACGTAAATCAAAATTCCACCCGAACGATTGTTTATAATTAATTTTTAATATTTCACTTTATTATTTTTAAATTAAAATCAATAACGCTCCGTTATCGTGTGCACGCCGCACGCGCTCGATTCTTGTTTATTTAAAGCACGTATGTAGCAGACGCCAAAAGTACGCGCGTGACACCTAACCTCGAATTGATAAAAGCCAACATATATACTGTATACGCGAACTGGCGAGCTTAGAGTCGTCGTCTCCCACCGTCATGATTTCATACGAGTGTGAATTCTCGGTTGACACTCGGTTCGCTCTCGGTGTGAGTGAATGATACATAATACATAGCACAAGAGCAGTCAGCAATGAGCTATGCGAACTTTGTAAAGCGCATTAAGATTAAGTAATAATTTTTACTTGTGTCTCGTTTTTCGTCGATAGCTAATGGTAAAAAATAACGAAGACGATTACCAGTTTTTTTTCTACCACCACTGTGTCTCTATCAAAAGTCTTCTTTCAAATTTTGGTATCAACAGCAGATTTTGTCAAAGCTTCTTCGGTGATCTGTAAAAATGATATCGAGCACACCGACTTGATTGGATTATAATGACAGCGAAATTCAGGGTTAATGAGTATGCGTGAAATAATAGTCAGGTATTGAACATACGTTTCGGAAATTTTCTGATGTCAATTGGAACAAATCAGATCGAATTTACGTTCGGGAGTAACTTTGCGCATTTAGTTATGTAGCTTCATTAAAACAAGTTAACATTTTACTTCCTCGATATCTTGAACAATGTTCCGAAGTCGCAGTTGGTTCGGAGGAGGTCTCTGGAGGCCGAAAAATCCACATTCTCTTGAACATCTTAAGTAAGAATGGTTTCGACAAACACTGCTGATAATTTAACACATATTGGTAATTTTATTAAAATTTATGATTACTTGTCACAGGTACTTGTACAATGTTTTATCAAAGAACCAAACAGTATCGGAAACCAATAGAGGCTTATTGGTGGAAACTTTGCGATCGATAGCTGAAATATTAATTTGGGGAGATCAAAATGACAGCAGTGTTTTTGAGTGAGTTACAATCATTATACTTTATGCCATAAAAGGATTTAACTCATTTTATGTTTTCTTTGCAGCTTTTTTCTGGAAAAAAATATGCTGTCATTTTTCCTGCGAATTATGAAACAAAAGTGTGGCAGCTACGTGTGTGTTCAGTTACTGCAAACACTCAATATTTTGTTTGAAAATATTAGAAATGAAACCTCATTATGTAAGATTTTTAACTAATTTTTTATTGAATTATAACAATGTACATACAATCTTTCTTTTTCAGATTATTTATTGAGTAATAATCATGTTAACAGTATAATAGTGCACAAGTTTGATTTTAGTGATGAAGAAGTGATGGCTTACTATATAAGTTTTCTCAAGACATTAAGTTTGAAACTAAATGCGCACACTATTCACTTTTTCTATAACGAGGTAAACAAGGTATATCTAATGAGTGTTTGTTCATATTTTCATATCATACCATTCATATATGTTTTCTAGTTTTGCATTTTATATCAAACATGATTGTACAAAAAGTTAACAATTTGATTTAAACATTCATATCTTAAAAGCATGCCACATTTTTATTTCTGCTTTTCTTATTAACTTCTTTTTCTAAATTTCAAAATGATCAAACATTACTAATTAATCATACTCATATCCTTAAATAACTTTAATCAATTTTTTTGGTTGCTCCATATCATCTTGAATGTATTGTTATTTTTGATACAAAATGAATAGATAGCATATGTATATGACATCATGTAAATATTTAATAAAAATAGAATTATTTTCTTTTAGCATACAAATGATTTTCCATTATATACAGAAGCTATCAAATTTTTCAATCATTCTGAGGGTATGGTTCGCATTGCTGTCAGAACTCTTACCCTCAATGTATATCGAGTTGAAGATGCATCAATGCTCAGATTCATTCGTGACAAAACAGCAGCTCCATATTTTAGCAATCTTGTATGGTTCATTGGCAATCATATTCTTGAACTAGATACATGTGTTCGAACTGATGCTGAGTAAGTAAAGCAATTGTTTTAGATTATGTGCAAGAATAAAAAACTTAACTTTTATTTTTTTTATTTAGTCACCAGAGTCAAAATAGATTAGCAGACTTAGTGGCTGAACATTTGGATCATCTCCACTATCTGAATGATATTTTATGCCTTAATATAGAAGACTTGAACAAAGTTTTATCAGAGCACTTATTGCATAAGTTACTTGTTCCTTTGTATGTCTATTCATTAACTAGACGTAAAGATTTATTGTGCGATAATTACGTGAGTTTACAATTTTTTACTATTCATATTTTCATATAATCATATATTCATAAAATCATGTTTTCTATGTATTTTTGAATTATTCAGGAGGATCGCAAATACGTTAGTACAGTGGTGGCACTTTTCCTGCTATCCCAAGTATTTCTAATCATATCCCACGGTCCATTAGTAAAAACCCTTGCAGCTGTGATTCTAAAATCAAACGTTGAGATAATAAAGAGTGGTGCAAGCAAAGTATTAGAAGAGTTCGAAGAAATCGTATCCAACGAAACCGTTGCCTTTTTACCACCCAAGGAGAGCTTAGAAAAATCCCTCGAGTGCGCATCGGACTCTCGGGGCGATCCATCCAAACTAGCCGACGTCCAAGAGGAAGAAAACGAGAACGAAGACGCAACAGATGTAAAAAGCGACGAATCAAATAATATAAAAGTCGACGAAGAAATCGTGGCTGAGGCTGAAAAATCAAAAGATAACACTGAACGTGATGGTGCAAAATTGGAGTTGGGAGCCTCCTCGAACGCCGAAGGTAGCCCGGCAAGGAGCGAATCTAGCAAAACCGACGCTACCAGCGAAACAGTCGCAAAGGAAATAAAATATTTAAGCGTATCGGACGAGGAAAAAGAGCAGAGGTTGGCTCTCGAGGGTCCACTAAACGTCGATAGAATCGATATCACGCCGGAAGAGGAATCGGTATCGAATAAACCATTCCTTGAAGCTATTTTGAATTCTTTATACTGTCAGGAAAACGATTATGCAGCTTTATTCGCTTTGTGCATTCTGTATGCCCTAGCAAATAATAAGGTAATTTAAAAACCAAAGCGTATGGGAACTATTTTTCATTATTCTAATTCTTTTTTCTTCATGCAGGAAGTACATTCGGAGTCTCTGGGATTTTCATTAGCACCAAATAAGTCATCGGTAAAAAATCGTTACAATGAAACATTGATCGATAAAATCATTCACATCATAACTCTGAGCTGTCAATCAGGTAAATAAACATTCCCATTTATGAGCAATTCAAGTCAAACTTATTCTTTGATTTTCTATCGATAGGTGCCAAAGTTCGACTGGTTACACTCGAACTTGCGATAAAGCTACTGCTTCATCTCGTTATCTGCGACAACGAGAGTATCCTCCAAGACTGTCATCTGGCGGCGATCGAGGCCGCCAAAGAGCAGAGCACGGCGCTACTTCGGAATTTTTATAAGGTCAAGAAATGGAAAATTGGGATTGCTAGATTCATAAAAGCATGTTACTCGCGTCGTAGATCAAAATTTACGATGTCCGGCGCTCGTTCGCAATTTCTAATCGTACCATATCTCGTTTTTTCATTGCAGAGCGAGGATATATTTTTAGACATGTTCGAGGACGAGTACGGTGAGATTCAAAAGAAGCCACTGAAGGTGGAGTGGCTGATGATGGACAGTAATATTCTTTTACCTCCTACGGGGACACCTATGACAGGCATTGAGTTTAGCAAAAGACTGGCTTGTGGAGAGGTAAGTTATTAAGAATATCTTTTAAATGTGGATTTTGCAGTAACGATAATTGTTATTTTCAGGTCGAACGAGCTCGTCGGGCGATCAGAGTATTTTTTTTAATCCGAGAATTATCGTTGACCCTCTACAACGAGGTCGAGAATCAATTGCCTCTCACGAATCCCGGCAGCTGCGTCCAAGTCAACAACGTTTTAGATCTAAGTAACTATATGTGTAATTAATGGTTTTAAGTGTTTTCCGAAGCTCGGCTTCACGCATTAACGAGGCAATAACGATAAAATTTACAGACAACAGCGATCTGATCGCTTGCACCGTCGTCTGGAAGGATGGCCAGAAGATCCGACGATTTTTGGTGATCGACTCGATACAGCTGATCCTCGTGGAGCCGGACGCGCGCAAACTCGGCTGGGGTATCGCCAAATTCGTGGGTTTCCTCCAGGACATCGAGGTGGTGGGCGACAAGGACGACTCGCGATGCCTGCACCTGACCATTCACAAGCCCTCGTGCAGCGGCACGAGCAACAAAGTCCCGCTGCTCTCGGCCAAGTTCATATTCGACGATCACATTCGCTGCATGGCGGCCAAGCAGAGGCTCACTAAAGGCCGGATAAAGGCGAGACAGAAAAAGATGACTCAGATCGCCAAGCTTCTCGATATTCCTACCAGTACGCCCCAGTGCTCGACGCCGACCAATTATTCTCTGATCTCTCTACGCGACAGTAAGTATTTTGGCGAAAAAAAAAAAAATTAAACTATTTGCGTTCGTTTCTTTTTGGTAGCTGATTTTTCTTTTTAGTTGCATTTAATAAAATGTAGAGAAATAATATATCGCGACGAGAGACAGACGGGCGCGAGCTAACGATGATATTATTGGTAAAGGAACAGCAGCAGGTGGTCGAGCGCCGCATCATCGTTCGTCGTCGATGAAGGATCAGCAGCAGCAGCTGCAGCAGCGACTGTTCCAAGTGAACAAGGTACCCGGCTTCGCGGCTCAGATGCGCCGCGACAGCTACGCCAACAAATCCCTGGGCTCCTCCTCGAGCGGCGGTGGCGGCGGCACGACGAGTCTGCGTCACGTCGACCGGAGCCCGACGGGTCGCGTGTCGTCCCAGGAAGGGGGCAGCGGCGCGCGTACCCGCGAGAATTCCCCGAAACTGCCGAGGCCCCGAAGCGAGGAGATACCGCTGGAGGACATGAGATTGAGGAAGACCTCGTTGACGTCGAACTCGTCGAGTCAGCAGGATGACAAGGACTCGGCCGCGGTGACGATGCAAGCGGCTGCTACGACTTCGGCTGGAATCGTTACCGGTCAAAATAGTGGAAGCAGCAGCAACAGCAGTACCGCTAGTGGACAGATGGTCGAGGCGGCCTCGACGAGCCGCAGCAGCAGTAGAAGATCCGAGGAGACGTCGTTCATGGAGAGGCAAAGCAGCAGCAGCAGCCATCATCGCGAGAGCCGACCGCGCAGAAAGGGCCAGGTCGAGACCGTCTGATAGTCGGAGGATGATAAGCCCCCCGAGTGGGCTTATCGCTGGTACTTTTTGTAGACGATTCGATTCTACGCCTTCGAGAACTTTTTATTATTATTATAAATGACGACAGTTTAGTCTGTGAGTGGCTATTATAAAATAAGTGTTCAAAAACACCGTCGATTGCAAAAATGCCAAAATGAGAAACTTATACGAATGATAATCTGAATAATTGAGTGATCGTTGATTGATAATAATTGTACATATCTCTATACATCGTTAATAAAAAAAAAGTTATTTTCATGATAAACGAACGTTTTTAAAAAATATATCACGTGTTTGATACATTTTCCAAGATATCCCAAATAGAACAGATTTAAAAGTCGGTATACCTATACCTAATGCATACTTGTAAACACACCGTAGCTGCCGATTGTAAATACGACCAATACCGGGCGCAGACGGCTTTTTTTCCTGGAAAACATCGCGATCGCGCTTGGATGCGCGCCGGCCGCGTTTTGTAAACATTGCGCCCATGATCCACACCGACTAGTAACTGTACAGCTGAAGTTGCTAACCTACTGACTCGAGAGGCCGCAGCGTGCATAATATAGGCGGGAAAGTTGCGTTCGAACTGCGATTCATTCAGATCAGCTTGATCCATCGTCGTAAGCTGAAGCGGCGTTTACGGACGCAGCCAAATAAAACGACTCGCAGCAACGGCTTTGATCTCTTTGTCTCTCTCTCTCTTTCTCTCTGTCTTGGCTCTAGACAATTCGTTTTGAGTGCGGTGGGAGTAGTTACTGATCGCCGTTCGGTTCGAGTGAAAATTGGACCAAGACAAGCGGGCCTGACACTGTCTCTGTACAGAAGAATCGCGTGTTGTTGATCATCTCGATTTGCTGCTGCAGTCTCGAGAAGCTTCATCCTCGATCAGAGGTTTCAGATTTCATTTTGATCGGAAAATTTTATGGTCAAATCGTGTGCAGCGGTCTAGGCAAAGGTCATTTCGAGGACAAGTCTTGTGGCCCCGTAGTACTACGCACGGTAGTTCGAGGTTATAAATATGGAGAACTTTTGCAAATTGGAGAAAATCGGCGAGGGCACCTACGGCGTCGTCTACAAGGCTAAGGATGTGATGACGGGCAAGTTTGTTGCTCTGAAAAAAATACGCTTGGAAACGTGAGTGTCTTTTCTTTTGTCATCTACTTTGACGCTTTTGAGAGTGGATTCTTTGGAGGGTGTTTTTTGGGACTTGCATTATTGTATTTTCAATTACATCGTGTAGTTGCATTTATCAAGATAACTGCTATTTTTTACTGGAATACTTTGATTGACTAACTAATGATCATTTTATTAATTAGCGAAAGCGAAGGGGTACCATCTACTGCTATTAGGGAAATATCCCTCCTCAAAGAGCTAGCTCATCCTAATGTGATACAATTGTTAGACGTCGTTCAAGGAGATCAACATTTGTACTTAGTTTTTGAGTTTTTAAATCAAGACTTGAAGAAACTACTCGATTCCACCACTAATGGACTAAGTGCTCCATTGATCAAAGTAAAGTTTAATTTTTATTACTTGAGTATTTTATATCAATTTTACAAATAAATCACAATGAAAATATTTTTATTTTACAGTCTTACTTATGGCAGATGTTGAAAGCTATCGCATTCTGTCATGTGAACCGTATTTTACACAGAGACTTGAAACCACAAAATCTTCTGATAGATCATGAAGGATATCTTAAACTCGCTGATTTTGGATTAGCTCGATCATTTGGACTGCCTGTTCGAACATTTACCCATGAAGTAGTTACTCTATGGTACAGAGCACCAGAAATTTTATTAGGCTCTAAATTATATTCAACCGCTGTTGATGTGTGGAGTCTTGGTTGCATATTCACTGAAATGGTTAGGCTCAGTTCTTATTATAAGTAATACTCAATCATTATTTAACTCAATTTAAATTGTTTTCAGGGTAATAAAAAAGCTCTCTTTCCTGGTGATTCAGAAATAGATCAGTTATTTAAAATCTTTCGCATTTTGGGCACACCTGATGAGTCTGTATGGCCAGGAGTGTCACAACTAGAAGACTATAAATCTATGTTTCCAAAATGGGAACCTAAGGATTTGGACGAAATTGTTCCTACGTTTGATGAAAATGCCAGAGATTTGTTTAAAGTAAGTTGAGGTTTTATCATGAAATAACTAAAAAAAAAAAATTTCAAAATCGATTAATTTTAACAATATATTTATTCCAGAAACTTCTCACTTATGATCCAAATACGAGAATCTCAGCTAAACAAGCATTAAGTCATCCTTATTTTGACGGAGTTAAAATCGTTCGTCCTCCTATCAAACAGATTGATGATCATAATAACAGTGAAGAGTAAAGTAATTTATATTATTCATTGACGATTTAATTAAGTACAATTATATTGTACATAATTTAGAGTAAGATAGTAAAAATGTAAATAGAGATTCATTAGATTTATTCTAAAAAAGTTAATCATGGAAATATTTTTTTTTTACAATAGAACTCAATTTTTGAAAAAATTTAAAACTAGTTCTAATTTGCAATCAGTCAGAAAAGTTTTATATATGAGATAATTATCATTTAATTAAAGAAATTTCATAAGCTGTATCTAAGACTGTACAAACTGCTATTAGTATAAACTTGGTGAATGATAATTCAGTAGATTTTTGATTAGCAGTTTTTTGATAAAGCTGTCGTTGAAGAATCTATGAGAAAACGTCGATCCTCAGTTGGTGTAGGTGGTGGCGTTCGTAGCTCATCAGCGCGTCGAATTCCATCGCTTAGAGATAATTTTATATGACTAAATCGAAGTTGGTGTTTAATCTAAACAAGATTCATATTCAGTTAGACTCGAGATCTCAATTTAATCATTATACGTCAGATGTAATATGCTGAAAAATTAGATAAAAGAGGACTCTTTTCATGTAAGAACCTGAGTAGTACAACTTTGACTCAATACAAATGTTTGATAGTTTATTTTTTTTCAGCATACATATAAATAATATTTCGATTAAATTTACTTGTAAATTCATCCATGTATGTAACAAGTTACAAGTCAGGGTGATGTGCAATTGTGACTGGAAATTATATTTACTTGCTTTTCTAAAATTTGGCAATCGTCCAAAGTATACAAATGATATTTTTTGATTCTTTATTAAAAATAAAACTCCCAAATTATGTGCTTGTAATATACATTAATCGATGAATGAAATTGTACATATGCTAAAATGTGTGTAACAGAAGTATTTAATAACTTCTTATAAATGTGAAATAATTTTTGAATAAGTAAACAAAATATTTGTTACAGTTGTAAACGATAGTTGTTTGCAATGTATTGATTAATTTTCTATTTTTATGTTGACTTTTTTACCATTGATAATAGATTGGTAATAGAACAAATTGTCACGATTTTTTTTATAGGAAAATTACGAATAGAAAAAAATGTTCCATAAGATTTACAGTAAATAAATGTTGTTATTAAAATCAATTTTATTCACTTATTTCTGCTGAAAAATAGTAAATACTATATAATCATACGATTAATCTAGGACACAGGAATTGAACAAGGTGCGATAATATGACACAAAATGATTGACTTGACAACAAAATAATCATTTTAATAATATCTATATAATATAATATAATAAAGTACAGTTTTTGGTTTTGTTGAATCGTGTGTCGAATGCATGCTCATTACATTATATTATAACAATACATATACGTGTTGTTTTGCATTACAATTACGATGTTCGATTTCGCATATGTCGCTCGTGAAACGTGATTATAAAGTCTATTTGTATTCGTAATATAGTTAATGTATATACGTGCATTACGTATGTTTTTAATGAACTACCGCACCTACATCATCATTGCGCGGCTCACAATTATTGTATGGGTTCGCGATTAATAGATCCATATGTACAAAAGCGGTAATAAGCTAACTATTTCAAATTAAATACACAACTTTTTTTTCATTAAAGCGTTATCAAGTTTGTTTATCTAATTCATTAGGAAAACGATCGACTTTTTTCACAGTCATGCATTTTGATCTTGTTATCGTGGTAAAACACATCACACGCGGGGATGCAAAACGAAAAAATTTAGAGCTAAGACTTTATTGTAGGCACACTCAAGTTTTTCCTTCTCATTTGCTCTCTATACAGTAAAAAATTCTGTAATTAAAAAATGGAGTTTCAATACTATTGTAAGAAGAAGCAAGAAAAACAATAATCACAAAGTAACAGTGAGTAAGCAGTTTTTATTTTTGATAATGGTTTTTTTAATGTTACGTTGATTTTTTAATTTATACTTAATCAATACAAAATATTTACTCAAGACATTCAAAATCAAGACACTTTTTATTATTATATGTGATTATATCTAGCATTGTTTGAGTTGTTGTTTTTTTTTTTTTTAAATTGTGAACATTTTCTTTATATCATACGTTTTACAGGATAAAATTTTTACTGTTATCTATGACAATATTATAATGAATAATATTAGAGCATCTTCCATCAAGCTTAAATTTAAGCTCTTTTTGTCTATATTTACATCGTATATTAATTAGTGTGGCGTCGCGTGTCTCTCAGAGTAGTCTACCCACTATGTAGGTTTCGATAAGTAATAATAATAATAATAATAATTATGTAATAGTAAGAAATGTTTCTTGATTCGACCATAGTCTCCGTCGAATCGATAATCGTGAGTATTATTTACGTTAACGTTTTTATTTTTTTATTTCTTTTTCGTTACATGAAACGTCGAGTCGGGAAGTGAATAACACGTCAAAAAGAGAATCATCCTAACGCGAGGATCTTTTTTTCATTGCAGTGACAAACTACATCATACAGTGACTTGAGGGAAATCATTTACCTCGAAAAAATACCGTTGATAAATCGTACGCGTTACATGGTTATTCGAGGATAATTTTATCTATATCCTACTTTATCATTTACGAATCAGCTGCAAGGGTAAAAGGTCGAGGGAAAATAACGACGATGATGATAATGGATCTCTGCGTTGGAAACGTCGATGATGATTTATCACACACACCACGCGCACAATTTAACGCTCTTGGTTGAGATTCTCGTCCGAGATGGGCAGTCCATTTTTGTCGACCGATCGGCTCGACGGTACCGGGCTCTGTGCGATAACCAAATTTGATTTTTTTTTTGGGAATTCGGTCGTTAGATTCAACATAAATCGATGCGTCTTTTTCGAGTTACTTTTGGGCAAAAGCAATGATATATCGTAGAGTGAAAATATCTACTTGTCTATGAAGCTAAACTACTTTGTGTATAATAATACTTTTGCTCGTGACTCGAATAAGCGCGCGTGATTTTTTTTACTTAGGAAAAGAAATGGATTATTTAAAATCATACCTGCGTTCCGCTGCCACCGACACTTCCACTGACGCTGCCCCCGTGGCTCGACGACGTCTGTCGCAGGTACGTCTTGTCGTCGAAGATCTTCTTGTCGCCGCCGCCCGGCTTGTGCTTGACGTTGTCCAACGAGCCGATCTTGCTCTCGGCCTTCACCTCCACTTTATGCGTCTCGATCTGCGAAAATTCGGGTTAATCAGTACATCGGATTTTGAGTCGAGGGTGTTGTTTTTTTTTGATTCGAAATCACACTCGAATCGTGGCTTTGGAAGACAGACACAAATTGATGAAAATCTAAGAGAGAAAGAGAGAGAGAGAGAAGGGCGGACAGAGAGAAAGACGATGACGTTTTTACGTAATAATACCAACATTGCCGTGATCTCCTACTAAGTTTCCTCGAAAATGGACCACATAACACTTATGCTTATCATTATTATTATTTTTTTCTTTTTCATTACTGTCAAGTGCACTCAAATTGCATAACAAAAGCTCACTCGTGTGAATAGTACCAAGAATAGTGCCCACAAAAGCGCGTGTAATTCTTTTTTTTTGCGATGAAATATGTAAAAAGCTTTACACAGATGTACTTAACAATGAGTTAGTATATAGTAGCATATATAGAGAGGTGCTGCACACACGATCGATTTACAATCGCCTGATTATCATTGTGTTACTTACGTTATCGGCTGGGCTGGCCTTTTCAGCTGGAGATTTTTTCGACGTCGACGGTGTCTTTATTTTTTTTTTTTTTTAGTTTTTTAATAACAAACCCAATAAGTCATTGCTCTATTGTTATATGGATTATTATGCTGTTCGTAATTGTCCAGTATTATTTTGACTTTTGTTATATACGCAGTATTAAAAAAAAAAAAAATTAAAAGGCGAATGTATTGTTGTTGTTGCTCGAAATAATCAATGATGAAAGCTTTTAAGCTTATTTATGTTAAGTTACGCAACTGTAATAAGCTTTAGATATTTGCTGCATTTCGTCCAGAGATCTCATTTGTATTACGTAAGAGTGCCGTGTGTGTATTTTTCTTGTTTAGTTTATGTCAGAGTTTAGGCATGCGTTAGAAAAATATTTTTGGAATATATCAGTATACAATTATCATAGTCATTTATGAGTAGTTGCAGTCATGCATGTTTATATTTATCATCTAGTCTAGTTAAAAAAATTATGGCTAAAAATATCAGTCAAAATTAATTGTATAAAGATTATAATGCAGTCTCCGTTTAAAAATAATTACTGGATTTCCAAGTGTGTAGATTTAGTTCGATTTGACTCGAAATCCAGCTCCATTTGAGTCGAAATCTAGATAGTTTTTAAATCATCAAAATCTAGCTCGATGAAAATCAAACATTTCAAACATAGAAAATTTATTTTTAATAAAATTCCAAGAGTACTGATTTATTTGTACGGATTATAAGTATTGTCTTTGAATCTTTCCTCATATTCATTTTCAAATCGAACTAGACTTTCGAGTAAAAAATCCAGCTAGACAATTGAACATTAAGCTAGATTCTCAATTCAAATAGATTTAGATTTCCCAGCTGGAAATCTAACAATTATTCTTAAACAGTCGTTCGTATCTTTCAATAAAAAAATGAATTCGAATGTCTATACCTTGACGGTCCCACCCCCGGGCACGTGTTTCGTATTCTCCTTGGATCCGACTTTCGGCTTGGCCTTGTCCTTGAAATCCAGCTTGATCGACTCGATCTTTTTGTCGCCACCGCCGGGCTTGTAGCTCGTGTTGCCGAGCGAGCCGATCTTCGACTTGGCGTTCCACTGGAGCTTGACCTGCTGGATCTTCTTGTCGCCGCCGTGGGGCGCGTAGCTGTCGTTCTTGGCCGCGATCCGGGCCTGGGCGCCGCTGAAGTCCAGCTTCTTGTTCTCGATCTTGATGTTGCCGCCGCCGGGCTTGTGGGTGGCGTTCTGAAGCGAGCCGATCTTGGAGCGCACGGCCTTGAGATTGGGCGACGGCGCCGCGCCCACCTGGATCTTGTTCATCGGCACTTCTGCGCGACGAACGGCGAACAGAAAATTTTCAATTAAACAACGATCGTTGACTCGCAGAATTCAGGGTGTTGTACGGGAGCTTACTCTTTTTGCCATCGAGAGCCGAGGTGGGCAGCCCGTCGGGCGTTTTCAACGGCGATCTCAGGCTTTTGTTGGGAGTCTTCACGGGCGAGCAGGACATGGATCGTTTCTCGAGGTCTCGCGTCTTTTTCGCCAATCCGTTCGCTCTTGGGATCTGCGAGGAAATTTCTCAGTTACATACTCGTCCGTATAATACTTATTATTTATCGTACAAATTGCGAAATAAGTTACCTCTCGGCGTTGCGTCGATTCGTCAACCCCGCTGTCGTTTTCGACGTCTAAAAAGAACAAAAACAAAAATTCGAGGATTGAAATATATATATAAAAAAAACCTTAAATTTTCAAAGCCAAAACTCAAGTGCCCTATTATATACGCCTATAAATCTAACTGTACATCTCGATAATTCAAGTAACCTGATCTCTGTATTTTCTGCAGGGACGGCGATTTTTTCACGGGTTTACTCTCGCCCGTCTGCTTGACGGCCTTGGCCGAGGCGATGCCTCGCTCCTTGGACAGCCTCTCGTCGTCGGCGGTGTCCCTCGTCGCGTCCAGCTCGACGGTCATCTTCTTTTTTTTCTGGGCAACGTCGTCGCCGTCGTCGTCTTTCTTCTCCTTCGGTTCTTCCTTGGTAGCAGCAGCAGCTACGGAGGGTAGCGGAGGTGGCGGCGTAGTCAGTGACTTTCTCACCCCGTCGTCGAAACCCTTGATGCCGTGTTCGTTGTTGTTGTTCGCCGGCGTGGCCGGGGCCTTGGCCGGTTCGGCTTTGTTCGCGGCTGCGTGATCGCCGTTGACGTTATTTTTAGCGGGCACGGGGCACTGTTTTTCCTCGCTGCTCTGCTGTCTCTCGACATTTTTACCGGTCGGTGGGCGCGCGGCGAGGACCTTCGCAGCCTCCGGGCCGCCGCCGCTAGTACCGTCCTCGCTCACGGCGCTCATCGGCCGGCTTTGCGCCTGGTGGACCTCCACCTCGGCGACGCTCTCCACGCTCAAGCTCGGACCGAAACGGGCCCTGCGACCCTCGAGCGTTTGAGCTGGCTGCTGCGGACCGGGCGCTCCTCGAGGTCTGTTATCCGCACCCAGAGACTCGGTGCGCTGCAGCGGTGGTCTTGGCCGCGGTGCCTCGCTACCGGCTGGGTACGGTGGCCGAGGTGGAAATCCCGGCTGACCGTAGGGTACGGGTGGTCTCGGACCCGCTGGAAATCCTCCTCCCGGCGGAGGTGGCGGTCCTGGCTGAGGTGGAAATCGAGGAGGAGCGGCAGCACCTGGTGGACCCGGTGGACCCGGTGGACGGCCGAAGAAGACGTTTCTGGGCGGTGGCGCGCGCTGAGGTACCGGCCCGTTGAACGGCGGCCTCGGTACCGGCGGCTGCTGGCTCGGATTCAACAATTGAGCTCGATTATCCGGAGGGAATCTCGGCGGTCCTGTCCCGGGTGGTTGACCCGGTGGTCCGTTACTTGGAGGATTTGGAAATCTCGGGCCTTGTGGCAATTGCGGCGCGCCGAGGATCGGTGCCGCGGGCCCCTGCTTGGTTACCTATTATGCACACACATGCATGTGTTTCAATGTGCTATTACGCTTTCACTTTGACGCTCGAGTGAGAGCGAGTGATGGATGTGATCGTATTATACATTACTACTTGATGATGATGAGTCGAAACAAGCTTACACACGAAATCAACCAAAAATTTTACACGACATGTACGAATCAATCAATCAATCGTCTGAACGCATTTTTCACAAAACAATGTGGGAGTAGTGCATTGTTCGTCATTCGTGTCAAAAGATGCGTGAAAATTTGCTTTCGATCTGTAATTACTTTGGTGCGCGTCTTAATTTTCTGCTTGCTTTTCTCCTTAATTCCTTACCGTCATCAATTTCATTCCGATCTGTTGCTCGCTCGGAGCTTGAGGTGTTTGTTGCGGTTCCATTGTTAGATTATTTCTCAAAAACTGCCGTGTACGTAATATCCAATAAAACTCGTTCGTTAAAAAACAAAGACATATTTCAAAAAAATCGTTTGTACCGTGCAATTGCAATCGATTTAAAAATAGTGTCCAATGGTGTTCTATTTATAATCATGACCTGTTGCATGTCACTTTCTTTTGAATTACAAGTGTGACTCTACACGAGTACCTCATTTCGCTGTAAATATTTCATTCAATGATCTATGTATTGTGCCAGGTGTAAATAACTTAACTATTTTCAAAATAAATTGAAATTAATGCCAACGTGCAGAATAGTCGTACATCATCGTCATTTATTCACTCGCGTTATTTCATGAAAGTACCTGTATTTTACAATCCTATAGTGCATTCATAAGATTTTTTCACATATCTGTGACGGATAGAGAGCATAGAAGCAAGTTCGAAAGAACCCCGTTCGTGACAGCTGTTTTCTCGCGCGTAACAACTTAATAAACGTTTTATCGATTTATTCAAAGTGTGAGATAATAAGGGTATAATAGGTCAAGAATAAACGGTTACAAACTGATCGATTATATCGTGAATACATTTTTTTTTCTTTTTTCTCTCGCCATTTCATTCGAACTAATTTAATTACTTTATTTGGTCGCGAATTAATGTCAAAGTTTCTGACAGATTTGATGGTTGCTTTCTTTTTTTTTCCCCCCTTTCTCTAACCATTCGCGGCTGCAAAAGTTTTCTAAAGAGTTTTTAATGGCCACGCGACGACACGCGGTTTATCGTATAAATATACATACACACACCCCAGCACAGACAGACACTGCGGGTATATAATTGTAAATTTTTATATTCGCGCAGCTACAGTAGAAAACAAAAGCAATTCGAAATGTACGACTATAATGCGCGGTATGTGCATCTATATGCGAGTACTGTGATCGAAAAGCGGGTCAAAATATGCCCTACAAGTATATATTTCGTGATTGCATTTGTAAGAATTTCGCTGGGGAGAACTCGTGATATGTATGCATCGTATCTATACGAGCCACGAAAATATCCTCTCTCTCTCTCTCTCTCTCTCTCTCTCTCTGCCAGTCGCTATATAGGTATGTAGGATCAAATATGTAGACGACTTGGCAAAATGCATACGATATATGGCCGATTCTCTGAGAAATCTATAGACGAAAAAAATATTTTTTTGCTTCCATGAAAATCTTATTTTTGCTGCCGTACAGGTCATAAAATTTCATTAGAATTTTCGGCACTATCTTATTACCTATTTTAGAAGTAATATTATAACAATTTATAACTCAGTCTCGAGTGGCTTCTGGAAGAAAATTACTAGAAAATTTGATTACTGAAAATCTTCCAAAACGTCTCGAAAATTTTGATAAAATTTTGTGACACGTGCGACAAATAAAACACTTTTTTTCGACCATTAAATTTCACCGAGCATCAACCATATAGCCGGGGGGGGTGTGCGTGTAATGCTCATCGACCGTTGACCTTCTTTCTTTCCTTTTACCCTTTTTTTTTTATGCAAACGTTTAGAGCCTGCACGACGCGAGCTTTTTTTTGTTTCCGCTCGCGCGCGCGCGACTGACGGGCGTCTTTTATGCACCGCATGCTTATCGTACCTCTACAGAGCCCTTTTAAAAACTTCATTATTGTTTCGAGAATATTATTAAAGTTTGCGAATCTTTATTTACAGGAACTTGTGTCTCGCGTTCGTTCGTAAAATTGTGCATTTGTTCGACTTCGTACTTCATCGATTAAAAATACAAAATGAGTAAAAAAAAAAAAAACAAAGAAAAGGCACTTAGGTTTATTATCGTGGCTATTTGTCCTGCTCGGAGGGCGGGCTGGTACGACAATATTTTAGGTAAGCAATTTCGGAGCCGAGCGCGGCATGACATGTTTACAGTGATCCATTTTGCTGATTTATACATTCGCGAATCATACAAAAAAAAACTACTTTTTCTATTCTGAGTCGCGCGGTGTAACTCTCATAAATAATCCGAACTTGGCCTGATAATTTTGCTTCTACTTTTTGTTTGAGTAATTCACCCTCATACCCTGTGTGTGCGAATCAATCGATTCGCCGTGCGAATAAGTAAAGTAAGTTTATGGACACGTGCGTGTTTCGTGCAAAGCTCTATAAAAGGTGTATACGCTTTCGCCGATTCCGATTATATATAGGTAAATTCGAGAGGACTAATTGCCGAGTCCTTGAAATACATCGTGGTTGCAATGATAAACTTTTTTTGGATGTACTCGTGTATACGACTTGTACCAAAAAAAAGAAAAAATACAATCATGCTCTTCACACTGCAACGCGTTACATCGAGTAAGAAGAAACAAATCGATTAGCAATCGTGCGAAAAAGAGAACTTGGCAATTCCAACGAAGCGATGTTTTTTTTTATTTCGTTGCTTCCTCGAGCCGTTGTCACCGATTGGGCTCGCCAGATAAGAGAGCCTAAATTGCACAACGAGGAAGTTTTCAACAACAACAACATCATTATAAAATGAAGCTCAATAACGCCCCCGCGGCTGCTCTCTCTATAAAATTTTCCATGTCAATGGTGAGTGAGTATATGCCTACTCGAAAGCAATTTCATCGAGGTGTACTCCTCCTCCCGTTTCAAAAAGCAATTTGTTCATAGGAGAAGTGCGCTGTTCTAATTTAAACTGCACGGGTAATAGTGAGAAGATTTTTGAAATTGATACCTTGACTTTTACACACAATTGGCTTCAAATAGAGAGAAATACGTAATTGCGATAAGAATTTTCGTATATGTATGTAATATATACAAACATCATCGTTGGGCTTTTGCGATGCTAATTGAAAGGCGCCCCTCGAGGTTGGAATATACACTCGCGACGAAGCCATTTAGAATCGCTATGCATCCCTCACACACACACATATATATAGCATAATGTACGAGCACGAGCTTATGCTGCACGTACGCGTGAGTGTGAGTGTATATTTAATCGATAACCGTTCCTGATCGGATCTTTTATATTATACGAGCGCGCTCACGATGCCGGGACGTGAATTAGAATTTTTCATGCACGCACGTGTGCTTGTCTCGAGTTTTTTGCGTACAGAAACTAAAGCCTTTTAGTGTAAAGTTACATTAAAAATTAACAAAGAGACTATATATACTTGTAGCGTATGAATTTTCGTGCTTTTAAAAGTGAGCTTTTTTCCACCGTATGACCGACAGTGTCAAAGCTCCCGAAGTTACGGAATCGATATGTAAAGCGATCAAGCGACAGAGATAAAAGCGCAAAAATAAGTAAATAAATAAATAAATAAGTAAAAAGCTCGAAGCAGCAGCAGAGCGACGGAACATGAAAATTAATTCCAAGCGGCAGACTCCTGAATTTTTCATAAAGTACACACCCGTACGACCAGCGCGCACGGGTCTAGGAATTTCATAAAAAATGAAAGCAAAATATGCAGAGCGAGAGAGGCGCGCAAGCTTGAATGAACGCGGCGACGGCGTGCCGCACGCGTATACAGCGTTGCGCAATGAGCGAGAGAGATGAAAAAAAAAAAAGAAGAAGAAGAAATACGAGTATCGCGCGCGTTCGATCGATTTTTCGCGCAAAGCGGTCTGTCGCTGAAGTATACGACACGCGAAAGACCGCTTTCCGATGGGGCGATATAGGTATACATGTGTATGTGTGTGGGGATAAAAAAGAGGCGATGTATCGTTTATGGGAAAGGGTAATTTCATGTATGCATTCAACTATAAAAGCTCACTTTCTCGTGGACTGATAAGGATGAATGCGGAGAGAGCTTGCGAGCTTGCGAGCGCGCGATCGTGCAACGTACAATATTGGGTAAACAGGTGGATTCTATCTACAGCTGCGTGCGGGTATAAGAGCTCGATTTCGTTGCGAGCGAAGCTTTTTTCAATTTAACTCGTTCGAATCAAACTATCTAATGCTAATCAGTCTACGCTCGTAAGCTCCCCGAAAATCTTACCTTGTTACGGTCCGCGCGAGTTACTACCCTACGTGCACAATTTTCGGACTACACAAATCTATAATAAAAGAAGCTTTTTGTTGCAAAACGAAACAAAACAGTAACGAACGAAAAATCTCAAGCGAAAACCCGCGATCGGTTGTTATTATACGCACATACAATAGTAATACGTCACGCCGGTGCGAAAGGTCGCGAGTCACTGCCTTCGTGCTTGCGGCCGAGTCCGTCGCTTTTTTCGCGACGACGACGACGACGACGATTCGAAACTATCACTTCTAAGCTTTCGGCGCGCGCGCAAGTTAGAGCTTGCATTATATATCCTGACGATGAGTCCGCGTGACGAGTGTGTTTGTGTGTGTGCGTGACTCGGGAATACATGTATAAAGGCAGTATACGCGCAGGCGCCTCGCGGATACGCGGTGTACTTAGCGGCTGTAATACGTTAAACGAAAGCATATAAATATAAGGTTTAAAAATGTTCGGTACCGGTACTACGAAGCTTTTCGATGTGTATGTACTATGTAGATTTTTTTTTTGGCGATGGAAGGTGGATTTGTTACTCGATACCGTTCTGTTGTTGCGGGGTCTGTAATCTGTGTGTACAAAGAGATTAGGAGTATTGAATGGCAGGACGGACCAAAGTTTTCATTTCCACCCCGCGGTGTGCGATGAATTCACTAAATAAGGTATGCATATGTATCTTTAAGCGCATCATGCGCCTACCCGTACTCGTTATAGATCACGTTACAAAGGGAATTCAAAATCTCACGCTCGATGCAACACGCGCCATCTATCCAACCACACACGTTTATTTCGACACGATAGAACCACGATTTTTCTAGTATAAAAAATTGATATATATTTAGTAAATTATCGACGTGACTGTTATTATTTTACTACCACCTGCAGCTCTAATGACTTTTCATTTGAACTTCATTTCTGATATTACATGTATACTACCACGACACCCTCGATCAAAGCTATAATTCTCGTTTTGCGTGAAAATTTTCATTGCAAATTCAGCATTGTTTCACATAAGTCAGTTCACACTAATCCTGACAACTGATTATCATACTCGCGCAAGATTTAGCAGGATCATTGATCAATAAAAATAACTTTCTCATTCATAATATGGCTCATATACAATTCATATGATTTCGACGCTAAACTTTGATCATATTTATGTTACTTTTTACAAATGGAAAAAACAATTCGTACAGCGTAAATTCTCATTGAATAAAGGCTTACTTGAGTTTTGTCTTTGAATTATGAAAATTTTGTACTGTCAATAACACCTCTCTGGGTACGCTTACCTGAAACAAAAAAAGTAATGATAAATTAATCATTGTAATTGAAAATTCTTGCCATCGTGCATGGAATCGTAACAAAGATTATTCTTTAACTGAAAATTGGGGCTCGAGCATCGCCAATCGTATTTTACGAACCGATCGATCATCAAACTTTGGAACGCTCATGAATCGCATACACGCGAAGCTCGTATAAGGCATTGCGAAAACTCAACATATTAACGCGCGTTACACACAGCTATAATTCGAAACGGTTTTGTCGACGTGTGTTTCATTCATGAAAAGCTCGAATACGTTATACATACAGCACGCTATGCGTTCGGGGTGAAAATTCGGAACGCTCCGCAAGAAGCCTCATTTACATTTGACTTGCGGTTCATTTAAAATTTATATATTCTCTCTCTCGTACTCTACCATTGAACCAGCGCATGCCGGGGTGGATTCACACTCGACTTTCTCCATCGGAGCTTTCAAAACGGGGGTAAGTTAATCCTTTATTGATCAATTCCATACGCAAGCTCGTTGAACGAGGGACGGTCATTACAGGACACTTAACGTGATTGAACGTCGTAAATTTGAATGCGATGACTGCATCTATACTTGTGAAATCGTCAACTACCTTAATTCGAGATCAAGTATATTTTGTTACAAATATTTTAATACCCTATTATTAATTAACTTTCTAACGGTCTCTAATCATGCAAAACTCAACAAATAAAAAAATTCATCCTCGTCGGGTAACTTTCATATCGACGCAAGCAAAAGTAGAAATAGATCTACACTCTCTACAGTATCGGCCGAAGGAAACCAAAAAAAAGGCTCTCTCTCTATCCGATCGAACACAGTTCTTTCTTTTTTGAAACAGCTAACTATCTCGCGGTGAAGTTCAAAAAAAGCAAAACAAAAAAAAAGAAGAATAATTCGATATCCACTCGTCGTCACTGTTATCCAACGACCACAGCAGCAGCAGCAGCAGCAGCAAAATAAAGAAGCTTCCAGTATCAATTACCATTATAAGCCATATGCGCTATACCAGAGCTTAATAGCATTACATTTTATAAAAAAAAGTCCGAGTATCGTCGGACAAGATGTCCAGAGCAAACAAAAGACGCGTACCTTAGGTATATATACACTTTGTAGGCTCGCGACATTATTACAGGTAAGTATCGTGCAAAAAAAAATGTCTTCGATGCGACCCGCGCTGTATCTTATAATGCACATATAACACACATAGATATATATCGTATCAGCGCGTCGGTGAGCATGGGACGAAGCCCTATAACAACGTCGTCGAAGTCGTCGCGCGTGTTCGCGACAAAAACGCTTTGATACTAGGCTGCTGTCTGACGTCTTGCGAAAGCTCGAGCTCTGTATACATATTGCATGTATATAGGTAAGTGTGTATAGGTACTCCCTATCGCATTATAAAATCTTTTTGAATCGTCAACCGCTACTGCTGCTGCTGCTGCTGGTCTGCAGTCTTTTGTCGGTGTGCTATACGTCTATTTAAATTCAAAGTTGTACGTAGCACGCATCGATCGTTCGAAGAAGCTATATCTACCTCGAGTTCGCGTTTTGGATCATTAGGCATTTAGCGTCCAGCTGCCTCCGCGCAGCGCGCACATGGGTGGGTTCTATGACTTGTGTTCGCTTATGTGGGCGATGATCGAGATCCGCGCGCGGATCCGTGAACTTATGTCGATGTACAGATCGGTAATTCGATCGCGCGCTCCAATCGCTGTAAAATCGATCGACGATCAGTCACGCCAAGACGCAGATCGTAGCAGTTTCGTATACGTGCGCGCGTTATTACATTATGTGTATGTGTAGGTATATGAGAGAGGGACCGCACCCACGAAATATGTATACGGACTCGAAACCGGCGCGATTATTATTTTTTTTTTTATCGGGGGTACATATAGGAGAGATTCGATTTGATGTGGTGTGGCTATGCGAGGCATCGCAAAGTTTATTCTTGCTTAAAAAATTCGATGGAAAAAGTGATCGAAACGCCCTTTTTATATCGAATTCGAATTTTTTTCGGGTTTAAGTTCCGTTCGAGCACTTGACTCGCGTTATTGTTTCTGGCATAACGTCGCGTTTTTGTAGTCGAGTATCTCGTGGAATCGACGTCGAAACTTTTATTGTCCTTCGTTGAAAGAATAAGCACTGCACTGCTCATAGATACATGGATACATGGATTATTCAGGAGAATTTTTTTTTCACTTATCGAAGCGCAGCCTCTTCATAAAGTTATCGACAAAGATTGTATTTTTCACCAAAAGGGGTTGGCGAATATGACGCTTCGAGCCCCTTTAATGCTTTGTTTTGGGGACGATGCTTTTCTGAGCGAAGAGAGAGATTGGTGCGTCGAGGGCTTGTGCGCGACCGGAAGTACAAAGGAAACTGAAAGTTGCGATCGATCTGTGGCCGATAATTTTTTTTTTTAGCTACTTCTTCAATTCACTTCATGAATACCTACGTTGGCAATTTTTTCGTTGAAATGAATATTTAATAATAACTTCACAGTGATATTCAAACGGTTCGTTGTATATCGAATGATAAAAAAAAAGTATTTTAGCGCGAATATATACTTATGGGTGATTTGCAAAATAGTTGCTATAATTATGGTGTCACTGCGTTAAAATAGCATTTAGAATACAAAAATAATAATCGAGACAATATTACAGTACTTATGCAGTACTCATACAGTAATGTTGACTTTGCCACTTGCAGATTTACAGCTTAAAGCATTGTAGCCATCTAGCGGTGGAAACTCAATCTATGGTATTATCGCGAAATAGTAAAATTGTCATTTGATGATTTGAAAAATATACTAAAACAGAAAAGCCGTCAAAAATTTAATTGATATTTGTTGACACTTTGAAAACATTTTTTACAGCCACTTTTCAACTATTAACGTTGAGCATTTCTACCAGCTGATTGATACATTAACATCAACTATTCTCTACATTTAATTTCTCCAGTTTGCGTTCGCATAAAATCAAGTATACACGAATCGCGAATTGTATAATATCTATCCGAACACGAAACTCTCTCTGCGTCGTATTGCTCTTCTCTCTTTCTCTGTATGCCGTGTATCGTATCGATTCGACCGACGAGCGAGAGAGTCTGCGGCGCTTGGTATATACACTACTCTCGGTGCGTCGACCGATAAAAGAGCCTACAGCAGCAGCAGCAGCAGCAGCATAGGCACTTTGCACCGCGAGCTTTATATACATCGCCTGCAACAATGCGCGCTGCGGCTCGCTCGCGTACATAATACGAAAAAAATATACGCGCGCGTCTAATGCTCCAGCTTTTGCTCTCTTAATACTCTGTTTTATTCGCGCTGTCTACTCGGGCGCGCGTGCTTTAGGCTCTTTTTTTTCTCTCTCTCTCTCTTCCTCTTTTGTGGCAGCTATGAATGATACTATAGGGGGTGATGCTCTTTACATATTGCTCTTTTTTTTCTATCCGCGTTTATAAGTTGAGTTCCATAACTGCGAGCGTGTACTACTCGATGAATGCAAAACGCGCGACATCCGCAATAAGCCATGGCCTTTAGCTTATGCACTATACGTGTACTACTATCGTATATAATGTGCCCCGGTCCCGATTGACGCGTATATATACGCGTATGACCATTTGAATCTAGATCTAGCCGCAAGGTCGCTCACACACATGCGTATGTAGCTGCACCGACGCATATACAGTCTCATAGGCTCGAGTGCCGCACAGCTTATCAGGCGTTCAAACTATTGCATAACTTTTAAATATAATAAAAGTTGTCGCGTGCGTGTATACGTGTGTGTGCGAGAAAGATATAGATAGGTCCCCCCCTTCCACTTTGCAGCTACAGCTGTCTATCTATCTGTCGGTGCGAAATAAAAAAGACGAGACCGAGAATAGGCTACACGGTGTCTGATATATTATTATATATATTCCGTCTAATGTATCTACACGTTGCAGTTTCGTGAACCGGTGAACTCGATTTGGCGAGGTAAAATGTGCAACGTCGCGACTACGACTCCGCACCGATCAACTTTTTACATAATGTAAATAAATATACGAATATTCGAGCTACGCATATAGCGTTCAAGCCTTGCATCATTATTTTATCGCGTAAATTTTCGAACTACGTGCAAACCCTCGTGCACTCCATATATACACATACAGACGCAGTTTTTTTGTACGCATCCTTTTGAAGGGTCATCGGGTTAAACCGAGCGCGAGCATACGAGAGAGAGAGAGACAAGGGTCGCAGCACGTGCTTGACTGCGCGCGACTCGCACGAGCTTTTAGCCGAAGATAAAAGGATGTACGTCGGAAGAAAAGCGACGAGGCAAAAAAGCCTCGTCGGTCGTCGGTCGATGAATGTACGCGCAAGGACGACGACATCCCTCTTCTTCATCGGGAGCTTTCCCCCTTGCGTATATGCGTGCAGCAGCGAGCCTCGAACTCGAGACGGCGCGTTTAGCGAATATAAACACTCGCGTGCGCGCCGTATTTTCAATTATAAGAATGAATGAATTTAAATTGGGGATAAAAAAAATTTGCGAGGAGTGATATGTTATAACGGTGCTTTGTATTTTATACAATTATTTTGACTTTGCGATTTGCAGATTTGTTATGAGATAAGATTGTGTGATGAGATAAGTTTGGACTTTCCACACCATGATTTGACTTATACGATTATTTGTACTTTGCCACTTGCAGATTTACAGAGAAAAGTTACTCGCCATCTAGTGGTGGAAGCTTAAATTATCCCAGTCCAAAACGGCTATGAGAACCGGCCCGAATGTGTTGAAAGGATATAGTAATACATTTTAAAACGTTCCAAATCGACGTACTCAATGTGAATGGATGTTGAGAATCGATCGTAGAACGCAAACGAAAATCTGGTTGCAAGAGAATCATATATATCGGGTCAATTGAAAATTATGATCTGCTTTTCGGACGCAGACGATCGTGTATAAAAAAAAAAGAAGAAGTTCGGTCGCGCTGAAGCGAAATAGGAGAGAAGAGGTCATCGAACGTGCGCGCCTCGTTCGAATTACCAATGTATAACATCTTGGCAAGGCGCATGGACTAGCTGCTCTCGCAGGCCAGAAAGATAGACACACATATATATAAGAGCTCGTCGCGATACGGCAGCCATCGTCTCGACGGTCCATTATACGAAACTAATAGAGAATATACAACGTAATAAATATAGCCAGGCGTCGATAACGCGAATCTAAGTTCAAAATTGTGCATCGACTCGAATGTCACGCGTGCATATACTCGTGAAAGTCGAAAGAGCAGCAGCAGCGACTTTTTTGCCGCATTCCGTAACACTACAGCGCAGCATCTTGCACCTAGAGAGAGAGAGAGAGAGAGATACCACGTCGATTTCATTGATTTCTGCTACAGCTCTCAGCCATGCGGATCATACGAGTGTCTCTGCGTCACGTGTGCAGCGCTTTCATTACTGCTTTCGCGATCCTCCGTCAATACCTATATAATTGTTGCGGCGCGCGCGATACATAGTCGAAGTCAACGAGCGAGTTTCAACTTTGCCCGTAGCAGAGCTTCGTGACTTTTCCTTTCGTACGTATTATTATTATACACCGGTGTAAACGATCTATCGCCGAGTGCTCAAAAAGACGACCAAGTTTCTCGAGCTAATATTTGATCGAAAAACAATCCACGCGTCGTTCGCTAATTGCGCGCGAGCCTATATACACATGCGAACGAGAGTATAACACAATTGCACAACTCCACTCGACGACTGCATAAGAAGAAACCACCCACGCCTATGTACATGCGCTAACTCGAAGTTTCTCTTGGTTGCTGCAGCTCTCTGCGATATGTACATACGCCTAGTCGGCAGTTCAACGAGCTTAATGTATTCCGACGCTTCTGCGCTGTGTAATTACACGCGAAAGAAAAAAAAGGAGTAGAGGAGATAAAAAGTCCATCGATTGATAGGTGTAGATTTCCACTCAAAGTTCCTAGCGAGCAATTAAAGCGTCTCGAGTGAAACACATGCATCGCATTCGCATTTCATCTATAAGTACACACGTGTGCGCATTATATTATCTCGATTAGTTCGCGTACTATAGCCTAGTTAAATATCGCACTGCGTTACATCGCATATAATAAAGCACATTCATTCGTTAACCGAATAATATCGCATGATACACGATGAATATATAATAAAATCCGCAGCACGTTTTACCGTGTAAAATGATATTCGAGCGTCGACACGAACACAAGTCCGCTTAAGCGATTCGATGTACCTAAAAAACTTTTTCATCGCTCCGTACTGCGATGTAATAATAATTTCATACGTAATATTAATAGCGAATCGACGCGCCGTCGAGCTTTTTGCAAAGTTTATAAACACGCTCTCCTTTACCTGCATTAGCGATCGCAATGTAATAACGACAAAGCCGCGCACAAAGTTTATCGTGCTCGGTTTTCGAGCGTCAATTAAGAGAGCCTCGGCGAAGTGCGAAATAATCGAATCTGTCGTGCGCACGAATTTCATTATCATTATATTATATATTTCTTCGTTCTCAACGTTTATTGGTCGCGAGGCTTCGTTAACGATAAATCAGATGAAAAGAAAAGAAGAAAAGCAGTCCGTGCTACGCAGGCGTGGTACCCTGACGGACGAGCAACAGATAAACTATACGCACCGCTGATAATTCACGAACGCCGAGAGCGTCATTACGACATACTCTCGTAACGTACATGCAATTTGCACGACAACAACGCGACACATATAATATAGATGCAAAAAGTCGACCTCGCGTTGTTGTTGTTGTTTTTTTTTTTGTTCGGCGTCGATAGATACGCAGCATCTTTCCCTCTGCTCTGTTTTACCGCACTGCATGCGCGGATATGTACCTCTCCGTACACACGACATTTCCAGAATCTCTTCATCGATCGTCGTCGCGTCGCTCGCTCCAGCATCCCCCGTTTGCGTGCGTATATATATATAGTACGTACGATGCGTATATACACGCTCGACGAGAGGACGAGAGAAGAAAGAGACGAAGAGCTTGCGAGGGGTTATGTCGGTGGCGTGGATTCAGGATCTTGCAGGATCGAAACAATGTATTTTTAGCGAGAAAAAATTACGAGCTTCAAGTCCCGACAGCGACTTCGACATCCAACTTCTCGTTCGGTTATGTTTTTCACAATACGTTTTCTAGCGCAGCGCGTCGAGTCTTTGACTCGCTCTAACGAGCGCCCAATTCGAAAATCTCGTCGTGGCTGCCAAAACGCCCTCCGATCGCAATAATAAAAGCTCACGAGCTTCGGCCGAAAATATAGCCCGACGCACAAAGCTCGCAGAGCGAGAGAACACCCGGGAGGACGAACGGGAGAGGGTGGCGCAAGCTCACCTGTTTGCGGCGAGTTGGAGCTTGCAGCAGCGAGCTTTGCGGCAGCCTCCCCCAGCTTCCGCTGCACGTCCGTCATTGCTCCGCTGCGTTGCGTACCACTCGCACTGGAAATACGAAAACTTTCGGACCTTTGTTTTGTTTTTTGTTTTTTTTTTTGTTTGGTATCCCGTCGCACAAAGTTGCCACACAGTTGATTCACCAAAAAAAAAAAGAAAAGTCGCTCAGCGTCGCGCACGACGATCGACTGCTGCGCTCTTCTGTAACGCCGTGCGTGTGTGGGTATTATTATTATTATTATTCTTATAATGTACGCTGCGCGCGCCAGGAACAAAGTATATACGTGCGCTGCAACGCGATTCTGCTGACTGACGAGGTACTGCTGCTGCTGCTGCTGCTGCTGCGGGCCCGGCTCTGTCTCTCTTTCTCTCTCTCTCGCTCTATCTCGCTCGCACTGCACCGCACACGGGTGTAGATACACTCTGTGTGCAAAGGTGTATGTATAGGTATATACAGGCGCGATATACGTAGGATAGGTGTGTATTATGAAGGCAGCGACGCCCGATACTACTTGGTCTTTTTCCCTCTCGCTCGCGCTGCGCATTGGATACTGCGCTCGTTTATTGCGAGCCTGTTTCTCGGCTACTTATATGTACTGCCTGCCGTTGTTGTTTGATGTTGTCATAATTGTTATTGATAGTAGACGTCGTCGTCGTTGTCGTTACTTGAATCGCAATGATCGTAATGAGTAGCCGGTAATTCCGACGCGCTACTGTCATTAACTTTAGCTACGTGTTATTATGTAAATTATTATTTAATAGATTGAAATGATATACCGACTCTGAAATGTTTTATTGAGTCATAGTTTCTCGAGAGTAGTAAGAAGTAGCGTAGATTTTCTTTCGGATAAGAACTGCGTATAGTCGAAGCAATTATTTTGAATGAAGTTCACCGTGGAGGTACTTGACTGCTGCGTTGAACTCGAGATGAAAGCTCCCTGCCGTATCGGCCTTCAAAAATGCCAGTCTCTGTTTTGCGACATCGCGTAAGCGCTCGCGAGGCAAACATCGAG
The DNA here is from genome assembly GCF_000599845.2 of Trichogramma pretiosum. Taxonomy (NCBI): domain Eukaryota; kingdom Metazoa; phylum Arthropoda; class Insecta; order Hymenoptera; family Trichogrammatidae; genus Trichogramma; species Trichogramma pretiosum. The sequence continues at coordinate 108,245 of NW_019640819.1, forward strand.
TGGTATTACATTTTCTTTGCTTGCATTGGAAAAAAAAGAAAATGAATTTGTGAATAGGCAACCTTAAGCTAATCGCGAAAAAAGAATTTGCCTTCCACAGTAAGCTAGTTCATTATATATCTGAAGATCCAAATAATATTTTGATTAAAAAGTTAACATTTTTAAACTGAAGAATGAGCTAAAAAAAGCTCTTGCAGAAATGAGGGTAAATATCCAACAACAGCAATTTATAAATTATATCATATTTATATATTTTTTAATAACATTATCGTGCACTTTTTCAAGGTGCATTATTTTTGTATAGCCCATACACACGATTGTTCATAGTTTTCTTTCTTTTTCTGCATATCTTTGTGCGCATGTCAATGACATTGAATCTTGTATAGTGTCATATTATAATAAACTTAAATTATAAATCAAATAATACTCCGGGTGTTTTTTCCAGAATTTTATTATAAACATCGATTAATTATCGATATATATTTATATAGTAGATCATAATATGCGTGAGTCGATACAATAATAAGTTTGACAAATGAATGAATGAAAATTAAAGTAAGTGGTCAATGAAAATTAATTTAATTCGATGACACGTCGACAATGAAAAAAGTTTTCTCTTCATTGCCTCGGTCACGCGTAGTGGAAATGCTGTATATTTTCATATTATTATTTGGCTTTTGATTTCTTTTTTTTTCATAACATATACATAAATTTTGCTGATAAATAAATAATAACACTTGATTACTTAAAAACGAATAGAATTCTTGAGTGACGGCCGAACACCGATGGGGCGGCGTTCGACCGGTCAATTAAACAACGAAATAATAAATGACGATGATGAATATGGTAATAAACGATTTTTGTGTTTATTTTCTTTATTTTTTATTTTGTAATTGTGCTCCTCTCTTGATAGTCATAATGTCGCTCTCATACAAACGGTGTCAAGTGTGTTCTTATTCGGCTCCTTCTACGGCTCTTTCGCACAATCGTTTTAGGAACGCTGAAAATAGATATTTGACATAATATTAATACCCCATATTTCTGTGTGTATGCGTGACTATGGTCTCGCGACGTTTTTGCGTATGCTCGCAATTTTATTATAGAATCGTTGCGAGACACAATTGCATTATGCAAAAAAAAGAGAGACGAGCCACGATAAACGATTACAATTAAAAAAAAAAGCAGAATAGACATTGAAATGTTAGAACAAAGAGAAAAAAACATATATACGTATAAATGTAACATATAGGCACATGTATAACATCGAGAGACATTTAAAGACAGAGAGATATAAATATAAACGTATGAATGATATTTATAAATACTGAGAATGTGTAAATATAGAGATAGTTTTCGTTATAAGCGAGAGCGATTGAGGTCAGTTTTTTTGCGGGCTTTCCTCCTCTGCTGCTGCTGCTGCTGCTGCTGTGGCGATGTCGTGCTGCTCCTGTGTAAATATTTGCCAATTGGACAGAATAGACAAGAAGCCAAAAGCGCAAATTTTTTTATAATTTCGTCGTAACGCATTCTGCGAGACATTCAAATTTGAATACGCACAAGAGCGTAAAACTTCGAAAAAGCCAGAAAATAACAAACAAGAAGCGAAGCGATAGCAGCGTTTGTAAGGATAGAACTACTGGGGATTACTCACGGTTGAGGGCTCGATGACTTTTGGTTGATACGCTTATTTTTATCCAGCTTATGGTGCAGACATGAGTTTCTTTACGAAGGCTGTAAAAGTACAATCAGGGATGTCATAAACATGGGGTTCACTTGAAAATTAAAAAAAAAAAACTTAAGTCGCGATTTCGGGGTCTTGTTGTGTACGTGGGCGATCTCCTTTCCTTGAACTGTTTGAATTAGATTTTACAAAATACTTTTTACAAAATATTACATTACAGGATGATACAAAAAGTAATTTTCATGAGAGTTTTACAAACTAATAAATCTAGATTTTAAGTGGAAAAATTTAAGGCATGCACAATATTTAACAACAATTTATGAATAAATTATTCAACTTTTTTAAACTAAGGAAAAGTATCTACTTTTTTTTAAACATGTCGATGAATCAATCCATTATTTATCAATTACAAATAAATAGGTGAATTTTTAAAACGATGATAAATCGTAAACTATTATATACCAACTACCAACAATCTTCTAAACAATAAAAAAAATATGGGATACAACTATTAATCACTTTCATGGTCATCTATGTGAATAACGGATAAAGAAAAATGTAACATAGGGTCTACTTTTGACATTGAGGGTCAAAGGGATGTATATACCAAGATAATTATAATCGGGTACAACGGAGGGATGAAGAATCTCTACTCACGATCGTATTTGATGAAACCGTCCTCGTCTTCTTCTGGCATGCAATCTCTGGCGATGATTTCGACTTCTTGTTCGGTAAGACGTTCACCTAAAATGAAAAAAAACGAAAAAAAAAACGATAAGTAAAATTTTTCAATTTCATAAGACGATATCCGTATGAAAAAGTAAAGTTTGCTCACCAAGAGTTTGGAGTACGTGCGTCAATTCGGCGAGCAGCATGGTGCCGTTCTCCTGTTTGTCGTAGAGCTTGAGACACTCGATGAAGTCCTCGTAGCATCCCTGATCTTTGTCTTTCTTAACTTGGCTAAAGATTGGAAGGAACTCCTCGAGGGTCATGGTCTTCTCGCCGCGCTTTTTCGTGCCGCCCATCTTCTCGATGGTGGCGTTTGTTGGGTTGACATTGAGGGCGCGCAGTACGTTGCCGAGATCGAAGCAGTCGATGGAGTTCGAACCGTCGGCGTCGTAGATCGAGAAAGCGAATTCTGCCTCTGTGAGGAGCGAAGATGAAAATTATTAAATGATTAGACCAATTTCGGTAAAAATTAGAGAATATTGGAATTGTGTGCGATTGTTGCCCGTCGCCCCCCCCGAAAAAAGGTGTCTGTATAGGTGAGGCCACATGAGAATACAAAAATAACCGTCGTGCACATGTGTAACGCACCACTTATAGTCTCACCTTCTAAGCGATTTTCTACTATCTTAAAATAACTTTTGCGTCAACAGATATGGTTTGTGTATGAAATACGCTCGCGTAAACACGAGTATTTGAAAAAAATTCTGCTCCATTTTTCGGCCATAAACACGAGAGATTTTAATTTTCGGTTTGAAAAGCTCAACTTTTTCAACCCGGAATAAAAGTCCACAGTCGTAGATAATATATTATTTCGAAATAGATCGCAGCTATAATAGTTGGCAATGCCTCGCATTGAATCATCTCGATCTCGCAATATCCGATCGGCTGCCCGAAATATTACGCGATATAATTGTTTACAAACGCGCGTTTCAGGTACGATTTCGTAATTGGAAATGATACATCGAGAGACGTTTGAATTTTATTTTTTTTTCTTTCTCTGCTTCGAGTCATTGGATTTTAAAAGTCCGAGTATCGCAAGTGCGTGCAATTATTTTTAGCCAGTTCCGCCCCACCTAAAACCCCAGAAAACATTAGGCAGCGCGGAGCGGCACACTGGGTCATATAACCACCTAAGCTACCCATATAAGAGCGCAGCCGCCCGTCAGATATTTTTAACGCCGGAATTCGCTATTCCCCGATTGAAACCGTACCGCGCACCGACCGACCGACGAACGGGGCAAGAGAGAGCTTTTTGCGCGTAGCCGATTGCGCAATCGACGACGAGGTTTTTAATATTTTTCAGCTACGCACCACCCACTTCGATGCTTTGATTTTACTCTTTAAATTTCGTAAAAATTATTTTTAGACGATTGCATACTTGGGTTCCATTCTTGATTACATTCTACGAGTAAACTAAGCAACCCACAATATTATCGTCGTAATTTCGCGAGCACAATAAATAGATTTGAATGTATGAATATCATTGACCGAATATAAACACTCTCATCAATTTTAAAAGTTATATAATACTAGTACATGTGAACGAATTTTTGAAAATATCAAAATATACTCGAGGCCATGTATTATCAAATTTATCTCCAGTTATTTGAGACTTTACTCAAAACGTTGTAAAATCAAAAATAAACAAAAATTTTTATTTCTTAGGACTCGAAATTTAGATACCAAAAAAGCTCTGAATATCTTTGAAAAAAATTCTACTTCTTCGTACGCGCACTTGATTTTTGTTCTCTCCTAACAGTAGCACTTTGACTTTTAAATCACCAGAAAAAAAGCTTTTCTCGAGCAATATGTAATCGTCTCAAAAAAACGATCCTCATAGATCACAAATTTTTTTCACTCGATGCATCCGTCGAACGAGATCGAGAAGAAGAACAGCGATTGCGACTGCAAACGTAAGATGAGAAAGATCACTTGCACTTTTTTTCGTATTATTTCGGTACAACAAGCTACCCTTTTTTCGTGTATAAAACTCTCTTTCTCTCTCTCTCTCTCTCTTTTGTGCGAAATATTTTCCATGAATCGGTACTCACTTTCAACTTCCTTGGGTGAGAGATCAGCCTGAAAAATATCGAAAACGAGTATTTTTTTAGTTACTTTTTATTGCCAGAGAATTGAGAAAATTAATACGTTGTCGAGTTTTAGCGAAAGAAGAGAAAAGAATTCTGGAAGCCAAGACTCACCATGATGTCTGCTGTGTGTGTGTGTGTGTTCTGTCTGGTAACTGGATGTACACCCAACTGAGCTGGAACGAGAAGTGCCGAGCAGCAAAAAGCTCACCCGATCGCGCTTATTTGTATCGTCGCACGAGATGGCGCTCCGTACGCGCCGAGCTTTTTAGCAGGAATATATCTTGAGAAGCTATCGGCTACGACTGGCGATCGCTCGCTTACAACACACACCGAAGAGAGAAACTCCCGGGCAGACGGAAAAGCCGCGCGCTTGATTCTTATTCTCGTTGATTGTATAAATATAAACGCAAACGCCCAACGTAGTCGACGTCGTCGTCGTCGTCGTAGTCGTAGCCGTGTAAACGTTCCAAAAATTGCCTTGAGAAACCTTGCTTGCCGCGTGCGTGCGAGAGTGAATGCGTGTGTGGGACTCGAAACTATTTTTCTTGCCGTCGATAAATAATAATAACCGCAAGAGAGAGACCCATACTCGCGCTCAGCTGATTCTAAAACGGTATTGTAATGTAAAGAGTGAGAAAAGAGAGAATGAAACGCGCGAATTTTCGGGGGGGGGCTTATTTTCAACAATTATTCCGGTGCTTAGAGTTAACCTTGACCCACTTTCGAATTAAATGCGCGATTGTAGTATTCAACCTCTTGGAACTGTTTAATTACTGCCCTCGTGATGTTTTCCGAATCATTTGTTAATTTTGATTAAAAAAATGTAGAATGAAAATCGGTAATTCTATTCTTATATCGGTCAAAAGTTCTCCGCCCACGCATCTGACCTGAGAATTCCTCAGCTTTTACTCATTTTAACTAATACTCGACAAAATTTCGCACAAATGCACATAATTTATAATCAGTCTTTTCTTGAATAGATAATCAAACTTCTAATCAAAAAATACCGATCAAATCACGCTTTAGTCACCGATTATCGGAAATTGATTAGAAATTGCCATTTCATTTACAAATTGTACAATCATCTATGTGTATTAATTTATATCTCAAAAATATTCGAATCGCCAAACGAGCTCGACTTTGAAAAAAAAATGGGCTTTGCGCGTCTATTTTTAGGGCGCACATCATCTATTTCCGTGTTCACGAAAGAGCGAACTATCCGAATAGCGAAATTTCTGCTGGTGATTGTTTATTATCAAACATTGTTTTATTTTCTGAACTTTCGAACCGGCTTATCCGTAGCAGCACCATCATCGTGTCAGCGCAAAAAAAATTTTTCTCTCATTTCTTCATATTGACCTCGATCAAGTTTAAACAGTGGCATCCGCTCTTTTCTATTTATGGTATACGTGTTATTTCAGTGAAGTAATTTGACTGACAATCAGTGTTACCGAAATCTTTGACAAATATATGTACGTTGATGTGAGAGATATAGGTGCTTGGTCGATGGAGTGTATTCACTTGAAAAATGTCTTTATTGATCAAATCTCTGATTTTTATTTTATTCTTACAAAATCAATAATTATGACTAAAAATGTAATTCGTTATAAAAATAATTTTTGCGTTTTCTAATCGCTATATACTTTTATTTAAAATTGTACAAAAAATCACCTAATATTAACACAGCTGTACACGTCACGTTTTTTTACTACGCTAATAAAAAATAATAACGTTACGTACAAAAGTTATGAAACGCTCGTTTTGACGAATTAACTTTTTTTTTCGACCGAGAAATACTTTTCAAGTTTCGATGAAAATTTTATAACCGCGTGAAATAAAGACTTTACAAATGAGATTCTTTTCATTCGTTTATGACTGTGTTTTTGGTGCATTGATTCGCGTTCTTGGCGTAAGTCAATTTCTTTTTTTTGCTGCACGAGCCCGCGAGTACACCTGTGCAGTTGATCATTTTGAACGATTTGTCCAAGCACAAGTGCACTTCGTTGACGTATTGTTTTCCCGTTGTCTAGAAAAAAAAAGTGATGAAACTCGAAGCTTTTATCTTGCGATTCGCTCAAAAAGTTGAATAATTATATATAAAATGCTTACGGGACTTTTGGCGCACTTGATTTTCGCTTGAGCGCCGTAAGCCTTGACGATCGCATCGTTGAACTCATCGAAATCGTAATGATTGCCGGGCACTACGCCCTGCTTCTCGAGACGATGGCCGACGTTGAATCGCTTCAGGAGCTCGATCGTCCGCTGGAAGTAATTGCGCATGCCGCTGAGCTCGTCCACCCGCATGGCGCACGTGCCGTGCTTCTCCCACTCGTGACGCCAGAAATCGTCCTTGTAGGCGGCCCTCTTCAGATCGGTCCAGTGGTACTCAAGCTGGGCTCGCAGCCCGGCGTCCAGCTGCTCCGCGTCGAAGCGCGCCGTGCGATTGCAGTTGCCCAGGAAGCGGTCCGAGTAGAGATTGCTCGGCCACAGTCCGTGCACGGTCCAGTCCAGGTCGTTCCGCGCCCAGCTGCTGGCGCACGGGCTGCAGCTGCTGTTCTCGGCCTTCCACAGATTGTTCACCTTGTAGCATTGCACCTGTGGCACGACCTGCGCCAGCACGTAGTAATCGAAATCGGTATCGACGATCGTCGCGTCCGCGCCGGCCGGCAGCTTGGGTTTGCGGTACTTTTTGCTGCGTCGAGAGTGGAGTAGTTATGAAAAAAATGAGGTATAGCGGATTCAAAAAATCCTGGGTGGCACTTACGGCAACGAGTCGACCGCGGCGACGAGCAGCGTCAGCAGCGCGGCTATCGACAGTATCGCACGCAACGACATTTCGTATATATAACGATACAATATAGTACACGATTCACCTGCCTCGTAATACTGACTGTGCTGTACGATCGAGCCGCTCAAATTTATACACTTTTATTTTTATTCTTTCTTCTCATTATCTGAGTTGTAATAGCAATTTCATTGCGATATCGTGAACTATTGAAGAATGAAATTGTAATCGGATCAAAATTTATTATATATTCGCTTCTATGTTTTTTGAACTTTTACGTCCTTGTTATGATTCGGTGTGTTCGACGCGTGCACGCACATACGGACGATATTTTGACTGCAGCTCGTCTTTTCGACAAGTGTATAAAATCATTATCGATCGAAAAGGTAATCAATTAGAACAGCCGATTGACATCTTCATTGTTTTGTTTTCGTCACGAAAATTTGGGCGAGATAACAGATCTGCACTTATTGTTTCAGCGGTTTGAAGGCAGCCAAAATCGATATCGTTTCTCCAAAATATTTTCAAATTCAGCGACTGAATACTTCCGATCGGAAGTATCAGATTTTGACGAAAATAAAAATCATAAACAAACAGTTCCGTGCTAATCTTTAAAAAAAAACGCGATCTTCAAATATAAACTTATGAAAAAAGATTCATTTTGCAACTGCGCTCAAATCCCTCTTTGATGTGTCCGGCAAAGGTACATTGGTTGGCTAAATCACAAAGAACTTTTTATTATTAATCATAATTGACTAGAAAGTAATCTGCGCTTGAATAAAATACTTCGTGCTGTTTTTAAATTTTTTATCAGAATATCACGGATGAAAATTGAGTTCACTGCTCCTTCATTTTCGCTCAACTTGAAAATAATTTTTTACGTAAAATCAAGATTTAAACATGTCCGGCTTAGACAAAGAATTTTTTGGTGTACAAATAATCGTTGATATTATACATTGAACGAATATACAAACATATGTTATTTATTTCCGTACCTAACTTGCTAAAGTCATAGGCTAGTCAAGTATCACAACAAAAGGGTTTATTCGTAATATAAAGAGAAAATAAAAATTCATTGCGCAAAAGTTTTTATGCTTATCTCTCACTCCTATCACGTGTTGCAGTAAAATCATAACTTAACAACTTAGAATTCTTTGTATCTACTAAAACCACTCGGGCCACATACTTGACACTCAAACAGAAGTTTCTTGGAAGAAAAAAATATCGCTTCAGAAAGTTTTAGCTTGTTGTTACCTTTCAAGTTAAAATAAAAGTATATGAAATTGAAAATTTATTTAATTCAAGCCGAAAGTTACTTTTTGAAGATCTAATGTTGTGGTTTACCGCATTTTACTATAAACTTTACAGCTTTAGATAATATTTTAGATTATGTTCTTACAAATACCCTACAGTACTGAACCACAGTTTATTTTTGATTTGTAATTATGAAATTCAATATCTGCCTACCTAGTGTTTTTGTTAAAATGTTGAAAAAATTGTTCGTCATAAATCATGCTCGTGAAATCCCTGGATTAGAAAAGTTAATTGAAGAATACTACGCTGGGAGTGCAAAATATCTGATGATGACGCTTCTATGGCCGGGACAAAATCTTCTTTTGCAATATCTTGGTAGATCGTTCATATTATTAAATTTGCTATTAGCTATAATATTTCAGTTGTCTGCCGCACTTGATCTAATCCGGCCGCCAATAAACTGGGAATTGGCTGTACAACATTTTTTCGAACTATCGTTTGTTTTAAACATATTTTCTGCGTACTGCATATCTTGTTTTATTCATGGCGAGGTGATAGTTAAAAGTATTGCACTCAATTTTCACAAAAGTAATATGATTATTTTCAGACGCGAAATGTGACTTCTATTACTGTCAATTTTTGGAATAGTATTACAGATCCGGACCAAAAAATGTTAATGATAAGCTCAACCCAATTTTATCGTAGAATAATGATAGTCAGTAGAGGTTTGACGATACACTGTTAAATTATGATACTACTTATGGACAAAAATTAAAGCAAAATAATCTTTACTTTTAAATAAATAATTATCATTTTATATTCACATAAAAAATAAATGTTTCTTTGCAGTTATGATCTTTACCAGCTTTATAGGATTCGTTATTTCTCTTGTATTCATTCCATATGTTGTGAATTATATCTTTCCAGATAAGTATAGCTTAACACCTAAACTGTGCACCACAGCAGATATTTTTTTCATGGACGAGAAAAAATATTTTTTCTTTGCATTCTTGTATACTTTATTCTATATGATCCTACTGGCTGTTATAGCAGTTTGTCTTCTCAACTTGATAACAATTTTCCTATCTTTTATTCTTACTAGGTTTAAACTTTTGAAGTAGGTTTTTTCATAGTAATTCAAAGTATTGTGCGGCTCAAATTCACATTTATGACACGCGGTCAAGTAGAATCTATCATTATACTGAACATTATTTGAAATAATTTTTTCCAGTTTTCGTTTGGAAAAATTAAGTTTTCTCGTAAAAAGTGATAATCTTCCAAATACTGAATCAATGAATAGAAAGATATATGATGAAGTTCGAAATATATACCAGAGCCACGAGTCTACGATAAAGTAATTTATTACAACATGTCATGAATTATTTCAAATTATATTGCTATATTCATAGGAATTGTTATAGGTACCTTGATAAGCTCCAATATATGGGCAAGAAACTAATGATGATACTGTTTTCGCTGAGTGTAAAAAATTATCCTCTCTTATTCGAGATGATAATTTCATTTACGGCCGTCATATTTTTTGCTTTTTTTATGGCTTATTTCGGACAAATAGTTGTCAATACAAGCGATGATTTTTTTTATAACTGATAAGTGATCGGATCTTGATGCATGGATAATCATTTTAAGGTAATTCTGGTCTCCTTGATTAATTATATGTACCTATTTCCCGTGTAATAAATACTCTGATTCACTTTTCATGTGACACAAAGTCACTCTTTTGTATGTCTTGTTAATAATCATATACACACATACAGGCTGCTTTGCAACTCGGTTCAGAATTCAGAACGCGATTCTTTAAATAATTTGAAAAAAAAGGAACAATCAGAGTAGTCCAGAGTTGATAAATTGCATAATTAAAGCAGAGCTAGATATCAATTTTCCAATTAATCTTCGCTCGTTCAATTAGTCTCTACAATAATTTTTAAGTATTAAATTGGATTTTATTTTTGCAGTTACCTCTGTGGATGGTACGAATTTCCTGTAAACGCTAAACCATACATACTCATGATGATGATTCGAGCACTCAGACCTTGTGAATTTAGTTCCGGCTCATTTATGATTCTTAAACTGAATTATGAAAATTTTACTTCAGTAAGTTAAAAATCAATTGTACATCAAATTCATGAAAGGCATTCTAATTTTTCCCTTTTGACCATTAAGATTGTCAACACCGCAGTATCTTACATGACAGCCATGGCTTCTATTATGTAAATAATATTAGATGAATTGATTAATTGATAAATAAAAATTTTAGCAAATAGTTACAACAGCTTTGATGAATAATTTAAAAAAACTCATTCTAATTGAAATTTAAAATCGTAAATTCAAAACATTAAAGTAATTCAAGTGTCATAGAGTAGGGCTATAAAATGCCACAAATGTACAAATAAATGCATTTTCAAAGCAGCCGCAATGGATTGCTGCTTGATAAAAATATTTTCAAATTCAACTATCGAAAATATTTTTCGATCGCTGAAACATCGGGTGCGTTGACGAAAATAAAAATTTAAAAAATCCAAATAGACCAGCGTCAAATGGGCAAACGAGAAAAATTGCGGTTTGCAATTGCGCTCAAAATTCCTCTTTGATGTGCAACGCTGCACGCGGGCGCAGTAGCGCGCGCGCACACACACACACACGCGCACACACACGTACAGACCCGCAGCGCAAAATGGTCCATTCGCGCGCGCAGCAGCCTCTCTGATCGATGAACTCGCTCTTAGAGTATAAGCGGCGCAGATGAGCTTGCGCGCCCTTTCTCCCTCCGTCCCTCCCTCCCTCTCTCTCTCTCTCGCCTTCCCTCCCTCTGTGTATCCGCATATGTGGTTGCGCGTGTGTGAGCAGCGCAAATTCCACGGCCCCCGCCGAGGGTGAATTTCCCACGAACGAGTTCAGAGGAGGGCAGTTCTCGAGCTGTCATCTTTCCTCGTCGACGTCGCTCTTCTCCTTCTAACCCTCTTTTTCATTCGCGACGCAGCTCTTTTTATTATTTTTCTTAATTCTCATTCCGTTTCGCTTTCTTTTTTTTCGGACGAGCCGGGAAATTCGTCAACTCTTCTAAACGTTTTTCCTCGTTCCGCATAAACTCGTTCGAACGATACGACATTTTCCTGTTTTTTTTTTTATTTTCGTCTGCATCTGAATCTGCTGTCCTCTTCCCTCTTATTTACATGGTGTGAAAAGTGTGCCAGTGGGCCGAGTATATTTAATCACGTGACCGAAGTACCATTACACGCTACAACGTAAATGACAGTTGGATGATTGAAAAATCAAACGCGTGGAGTTCGAGTTCGAAAAATTCGCCGCATTTACAAAATATATACACGGCCGGGAAAGGAAAAAAATTTTTCTCAACCCTATGATGCGGCACGACGATGGTAACTTTAAGCGGCAAGAAGACGAGGCTAATACTTCTCAGGGCAGAGTGTATACCACGATTATCCGATGAAAAAGTGTCAGTGAATCGATTCTCGAGTTCACTTCAGAGTGCACTCGAGAGCCATGGAGAAAGAAAAAAGCCTCGAGCTTGCATTTCGTTCGTTACGTAAGAGGAGAGCTATTATGGTTTTCATATTTTCGAAATGTCTATATCGATTAATGGTCGATTGTTTTTTGTTTGCTATTTACCCGGCAGTTGCGGACAAGTTTTTTATTAAAAGGAATTATTTACTATTAATTCAATTCACGTAATAAACAAAGACAACTCAAAAATGGAACTGCCACGTTCAATGGACAATTACGAGATCCAATTGCCTGTTCCATTGCAGTTATATCTGTGGAAACAATTGAGGTACTTAAATTTTATATTACGTCAAAAATGTAAGCGATCGTCGCACGACGAGTAAATTTGATTAATCTCTTCCAGACCATTCATCAGGGTAAAATTGGGAAGAGTGCACGAAGCGTCATGCGTGGTAATTATATCAATCCAATTTGAAAAATTACGAATTATACCGTTGAGCAAATTATAATCTCTTTGACTTTTGCATGCACTTCAGTTCTGTCAGCGAGCTCCGGGTCATCACGTAAGTATTTTTTGCGAGAAAAAAAATTCCACCATCATTCCAATTCTATCGATGAATAATTCATGATTTTTTCCCCTTCTACTGGTTCGTCAGGAAATGAAAGAAGCTTGCACGGTACGTAAAAAATCATCGACTTTATATGATATTTTTATTTAAATTTTTTTTTCAACGTCCACATACTAACGATTGCCTTATTAATCCAGTCCCTGGAGCGAGTCCTCGTGCAGAACATACACAACGAGCTGACGCCTCCTTTGAGGCAGCTACTGGGCACGGTGCCACGCTGGCGCTTCATTCAAGCCTCCTTTCCCTTTATAGTCCACGCCGCCGCCAATATTTTGCACAACAAGTGAGTCTTTTCACGCGTCATCTTACGTATTACTGCCAAGCAGTACGTGCATATAAGAATCGAGTAATAATTTTCGTTTCCACGAAACACACAGAAAAGACTTTCAAAACCTCGGCCCCCTCGAGACTACACTTTTATACATACTGCACTGGATAATTCTCGACGCAGCCGAGGAGTGCGCCGATCAGGACGGAGATCTGAATAATCCTTTTTATTACCTTTTCTCGATACCGACCATGACGGTTAGTTGTATGTTAGTTTATTATGAAAATGCTCATTCCAAGATTCTAAGATTTAATTTTTTTTTCCATCCAGCTTTTCGTGTATTTATTCGTACCGCTGTGCGGCCACTTGAAAGACATCGACTTCAAAAGCAATCTCAGATTGGAGAACGGCCAGAAAATCTGGTATCCGATTTACGAGTGTCGCCACCCCGAGGCGCCTTGTTTCACCGCGCACTGCCGACCCAAGCCACGTCCCTTATGGAGAACCATGACCAGAACCGCCCGATCGCATCACGTCTCCGACGATGTTTTTCTCGGCTGTAAGCCAAGTTGTGACTCAATTTTGTAAATTAATCTCTTCTTTACGATCTTGTAACTTTAAAATTCTGTTTAGCGAATGGGAGTCCACCCAGTCAGAGCGCGAGTGCGGTGTTTTCGGATCAAGGAACCGCTGCCACGAGAAATTTGGACGACGAGAGCGGCTGGGTGTCGTCGCCCAAGGAGAAGGCGTTTCCCGAAACGATACCCGAGGAGAGCTCGAGCACCGAAGACGAGCACGTGGTGAGTATATACACGATTTAATTAGTGAAAATTTTACACAGATCGAATAAATTCATTTTTCATATCGATTTTAGGTCATCTTTACATTACCATCGCTCGGAGAGTCCGAGCGTATGATGCATGGAGTCAAAGAGGTTTCGACAATATACGCGGTAAGATAGCATCGTTTTTATTGTTAAGCACAATTATTAATTTTGATTAACGTCTTTTCTTGACAGGGAGAAGCGAGTATTTTCCATGTGGCTATGGCTCGAAGAAGCAGCTCCTCCAAACCTACTTTGACCATCGAACAGGTCACGCCATTTTCCGAAGCAGAAGCTGCCAAAGCGTCCGAAGAGAGACTTAGCCGTAAAAAGGAAAGGTAATGATTAAGCCTGTATTGAAGTTGAGTCTGGCTACACAATTACATGACAAATATATAATCTCCAATTTTATTTTATTCGAATTTTCAGATCTGAAAGAGAGAGCGGTAGCGACTCCAAATCCAAGGGCGAAGATCAAAGGTACACGTCGTCGAGCGACGGTCCGAGAATTTCGTCGATTGATCACGACGTCCGAGCCGCGACATTTTTCGATGTCGCGGTCATACGTTGCTTGTTTCTGTCTCAGTGGCAAGAGGAGGGTATTTTCTGGGCTCTGCAGTTTTTATACAATCGGTCAGTAAAGTTGGATTATGCATGGAAAAATTGGTACTGATTTTTCATTGTGTACAGATTGCGACGAATCAACGAGGAAAGTTCGGTACAACAAATGCCAAGGAGACGAAGCAACTCACTGCCTATTCCAAAAATCGAAGTTTCGATTTATCAGAGTCCTGAGAGTAAGAAGAAAGATGACGAGGTTCGAGATGGTTATTCACAGGACACCCATGACTCGACCACAGCTGGTAAATAATCAAAAAATAATAGATTTGTGTCTTTAAAAAAAATATATATTTATTGCATTTTTCTACTGAAGATGTAAATTATTACGGCGACGATTACAAAGCCCACGAATCGGATAGAAGTCACATGAGACGAGCCAGCGAAAAGACCAAGCGACGCATGAAAATGGCCGATTTGAAAGCTTTCGTCGAAACGAAATTGTTATCGAAATCGGAGAAAGCTTTGGAAAAAATAGGTCAAGAGGAACCAAAAATGACATCTGAAGTAAACAAAAAACTAGCACAAATTTCATACAAATATTTTGAGAAATTTCTGAACAATCGTATCGTTCCAGGACTCTCATCGCAGTCTAGACACTGGCGAAGAACAATTATCGAGGCAGCCGTCAATTTCCTCGAGAATATTCGACGCCAAGGAGGGTGATTTTTTGGAACACTCGTCGAATCTGCTGAAAGGAAAGAGCATGCCGAGTTTGAGGTATTGTAAATTATCATAAACAAACGTCATTTTACATTTGACTCCTATGATAAATTAATCGACACAGTTTTTTGGAATAAAATTAATTCAAATCTTAGATTCGATTATTTTGGATCGTACTTTTACAATTGCCATGTTTGAAATCATTTATAAAATTAGAATAATAATCAGTACACAAAAAATGCATAAATTTTTTTTCCTATAGCTACATACTAAGTAGTATTAATCAAATCATTTTCCTCATAGTTTTAGCCGGAGTTGAATAGAATTGAAAAAAAAAATCATATTGACATTTTTGTAAACTTTAAACCTGATAGGCTTAGTTTGTAAATATGAAATACCTCCTAGACATAGCAAAAAAGCAACAAAAAAGCATATCAAAATCACAGTCGTTTTATCATCGTTAACATTTTGTTCCTTAGACTAATACACGAAGGCATAAAATTACTGGGCGCGGACTACGGGTATGACAAAAATCGACCTATCCGGTCATCTAAATACAACACACTTATATCACTAATGCACATACATATTTTAAAAAAATTCTGTCACAAATTTAAAACTTACTCAAAAAATTTACACGATTTATTCTACCATGGATAATGAAATAGAATATTTTCTCTCTGTGTCTCTCCTTCCCTCCACTAAACGTTCGATCTTTCGAATTCACTACTCGTGCTCAGCTGTTTGATAAGCGAGCTGACCGCGGCAGGGTAAGTTTGTAGCATACAATTTAATACAAAAGTTCCTAATCGCCTCTGCATTATATATTTCACTCTACTTTACGCTCTCTTTTATTCTCATATTATTTCAAAATATGACCAAACATTTCAAATACATCATGACATAAACAACTTTAGAAAGTATATCATAATAATCATAGCAGTATAAGCTTTGAAAATAATTGCATGTGTAAACACTAATTTTAGAGCTTATATAGCCTAGAGCTTGAAGCACCCCATCAAAACAGTAGATGAATTCTGCACGCACTCATAATTAGAAAATTTTCATGAAAATAAACGTCCGCAGAACTATTGCTTATGCTTCATTCGCATTAGAGGCTTAGCAATTTCAAGCACTACTACATAGTTTGAACAGTAAGCGTAAATTACCAACGCAGGCTTACAAACACGCCCGTATTTTATTATACTAAACACGGGAGCCAGAGAAATTCCCATGCGTCGACGGAGTCAAAGATCGAGACCGATACGCTATTCCGTGTTTTGCAGATACATCGGCGAGCCAAAAGTCGAAAGGAAGCAGAGTCGTTTCTACAGTAATTCGTGCGCCGCGCCTAATCCCATCATCACCGTGACGGAACACACCCCCGTACCGTCGCCCGACTATATGAAGCGACAGGTGAGTCTCGAATGTATTATTGCAAATTGAATTCAACGCACGAAATGCATCGTTCATTTGTTTCAGGGATCGATGGACAGTCAGCTGGACGCGATTAACAGTCACGGAACGGGAGGACGCCGAACGATTTGGGAAAGGAAGCCGAGTCTGACGAGATCGCAGACCGACTCGAACATCACGTATTCGGGTGACGAGCCCCTCGAGGCGCCGGGCTCGTCTTGCTTCATCACCAAGGACGGAGATATCGACATCGAAGTCGTTCTAAAAGTAAACTTCAACCATAATTTTTAAACTGTTTAATTAATTAACGTTATGTATATTAATGAATTATCGATTGAATCTCGTCGCAGGCAATACACAACGTCACGTTCAAAGACAACCAGAGCTGCTCCCTGAGAGTCTGCGAGTCGATTCTCAACTTGATCGAATTGCTCATGGACATGGGGGTACTGACTCGATACACGCGAGAAGAGTCCGTGAACGACAAAGGTACGTACTGCACGCGTTGGAGAAACGAGCCTATTAACTTTCGAACTACGATACTGTTTTTCAGTTCAATTTCAATTTTTATACATGTTTTTATTATGATGGTGTAATACGTTTGCGTGCTCAGCACGACTTGAAGCAATGTACACAATTTTTGTAGATATCGTAGGCGCCCATATGACCACTAGTGGTAATTGTTATTGTACATTTGCTTTAGCCTTGCTGTGGCTAATTTTTGAGTCTATTAACATTTGTCGATATTATTTTAAGATTAAAATAATAAACATTTTTTGAAAAAACCATAGAAGTAAATTGCCTTATAATCTTCGATACTATATGTACCACACTCTTATATGTACCACGAATTATGCTGTTTCTCTTTCGATTTCTGAAAATCCGTACGTGCGCCATCTAACGGCAACTTAGGTACTTATTAGAGTTTACGCCGGTAATGACAATGGCCAGTCGAAGTTTCACAGAGTAGGATATGTTAATTAAAGTTAATTAAAATTAATTAAAAAATGATTATAATGTTTGGAGGATGGACGAACTTTCTATAGTTCATCATGAAAAATAGCATAGAACAGTTGAGCAATTATAGATATTGTCTAAAATCATAGTAACATATTATACAACTGTACGTCGTCAGATTCGTGCGGTAAATCCGAGAGCGGCAAGAGGCAGCAGCAACAGCAATCCCAACATCAGCAGCAGCAGCAGCATCAACGCGGCTCGCCGTCGGACAGCGAGGCCCAGCAGCAGCGCGACGAGTCCAGTCCGCACGTCGTGGCGCTGAACACGGTGGTGCGCATACTGCGCCATCTGGGCTGCCCGCACGGCTGCAACGAGGGCACCCGCGGACCTCAGGCGGACTTTTGCCGCTCGCAGATACAGACGATCCTGGGCAAGCTGCACGAGGCCGATCGCAAGCAGTTCTCCACTTTCTTGCGAGGCTTGTGCAAGAAGAGCCCGCTGGCCTACGTGATCGATCTGTTTCACGCTTATCTGGGCTTCTGCGTGGATCCGGGATCGCTGCTGTCTCCGCTGAGTGAGCAAGGAATTCTTAAAAAAAAAAAAAAGAAAATAGTGGATTTTGACCTAAAAATTTATGTGGGAATTGACATGGAACAATGAGGATTCCATATGGATTTCTAAGTCAAAAAATTTACATTGATTTCTAGTCTAATTTCCAATTGAAATTTTGCGTGCATCTCCATGTTGTTTTCCATAATATGGATTTTCAACTCAAAATCTACTACTTTGGAACAAGACTGTGAATTGATGTGAATTTTTCGACTTAGAAATCCATATTAAATCCAATACACTTCATGCCAATTTTTATACACGATTTTCAAGTCGAAATCCACATAGAAATCCAATATTTCTTTTTAATTCTCCGGAAACGTTTTGATTGATTTTGAATTAATTTTGCAGACCAGAAACGTGGCTCGAGCAAGTCACCGGACTCCGTGCCCCAGGGCAGCTACGCCACCAATTTCGGCGCCGGTATGATGGGCGGTATCGCGAACGCCAACAACATGACGAGCTGCAACAGCGCACAGAATGCCGCAGCAGCAGCCGGCGGCGGTGGTGGTATAGCCTCGGCCTCGAGTAGCGGTGGCTCCGGTTACAACACGGGCATGGGCCCTGGCGGCGGTATCGGCAATCGATTTCGCAGCATCGAGTCCCAGATAATGGGCTACGTGTTCAAAA
Source organism: Trichogramma pretiosum (assembly GCF_000599845.2). Lineage (NCBI taxonomy): Eukaryota > Metazoa > Arthropoda > Insecta > Hymenoptera > Trichogrammatidae > Trichogramma > Trichogramma pretiosum. The sequence continues at coordinate 126,883 of NW_019640819.1, forward strand.
CCATCGTCACGAAGTGTTGCGAGGGCAGCAAGTCGCTACGCTCCCAGGACAACATCGCCCTGTACTGCGACGTGCGCCAGCTGATGACCTACATCAAGGAGGCGCACGGCGGCGTCTTTCGTCGCGTCGCGCTCAGCTGCATCCTCGACTCGGCCGATCGTCCGAATCGCGTGCGCAGCGAGCCCCACCAGACCAAGGTCATACGGCACATCAATCTGTACGATCTGGACCCGAGCGCCGACGTAGACGCCGACGGCATCTATACCGTGGACGACAAGACGGGCGCGCGTAGATATCTGTTTAAAAAGCGTAGCGCCTCGTCGGCGGGAGCGGCGGTAAGTGCGAGAGCGGCGGCAGCGGCCTCGACGACGACGGCCGAGCTGCAGTCAAAGTTGCCGTTTCATTCGATCTTTCAGAGCTTGTTAGAAACCGAGCTGAGCGACGATAACGTCAAAGTCAGCAATCAGAGTCCCGTGGACGGTGTTGCGGGCGCGGGTGGTGGTGGTGGTGGTGGTGGTGTCGATAGCTGCGGCGGGGGCGGCAACGGTGGCGGTGGTAGCGGTAGCGGCGTCGGTAACGTGAGAAAAAAGCATCACGCGCTGACGCCGCGACAGAGCGAGCGCAATCTCGATCTGAACGAGCCGTCGTTCGGTATCAGAAAGTCGCGCAAGACCAATCGATTGAAGATCGGTGGAATAGGTAAATTACACAATGTATCCCGTATGGTAGTAAATTTGAAAATAAAATAAGCTCTCGTGCAATTTTTATTAAAGATCTTACGTAAGATCTTACCTAAAAAAGGTATATAATTTATCCAACATCTAAGACATTTTAGTAATATCTTATGTAACACCATATGTTAGATCTTGTGTAAGATCGTGTGTAAGATTTTATGTAAGATCATGTGTAAGATCGTATGTAAGATCGTGTGTAAGATCTTTTATAGAGTTTGCGTTAGGGCTTATTGTAGATTTTCATTGTAGATGTGGCGCGTTGAGTACGTGAAATTATTTCGATTTGTTTTTTGCGCAGTAAATTGGTTCAGTAGAGAGTACAGAAGGCGCGGTGATCACAGCGACAGTCATGAGAACAGCGAGTCGCCCACCGATTACAATTTTTTGCGCCAACCGAATCTCAGGCGGCCTTATCGACGCGGAGTCACTAGAACGTCCAAAGGGTAATTTTAGCGAAACGAACCAAACAGCAAATCATTACTGAACTTATTTCGTTTAAACCTAATAGGGTCAGTCAAACGTTTAAGAAAGCTAAACGCAGAATGGAGGATAAATTGAGTAAAATGGGATTGGTCAAGGGCAAGAAGAAGAAAAGTTTCGAGGAAGTTCAAGGAAACTGTAAGTTTTGAGCTTTAAAATTAAAAATAATTATCGGCATCGATCGATCGAACAATTTTAATCTCACACAGACTACAGCCGAAAAGATTCGCTGGACATCGAGGACGCCACTCGCGAGACCGAATTCGTCGTGATCAAGGAGCGCCGTCTCGTGCCGAAGCAAGCCATCCTCGACGGCATGCTGAGATTCTCGTTCCTGCTGGACACCTGTCATCCGGGCACGGTGCCGGACCATCACCTGATGGCCGCCCTGCTCGATCTGCCCGGTGCGCCGGTGGTCTGTCGCGCCGCGATCCTGCTCGAGTGCGCCAGCTACGTGCACCAGTGCAACAAGGGCCACTGGCCGATCTGGATGAAGTCCAACTTCCCGATGTTTCGGCCGTCGATGGCGCTGAACAATCGGGGCGCGCCGACGGGCATCAGACGCACCCACGTGCTGCAGCGAGCCGGCGGCAAGCTGTTCTATCAGTGGGCCGAGGCCGTGGGATCGAGGCTCGAGCAGTTCTTGGCCGAGGACAGAGCCTGCGCCGACAAGATCCAGGAGTTCGTCGAGAACGACAAGAATCAGGCCTTTCTGCTGGCTCAAGAGGAGGAGGAGGACTTTCTCGACGAGGCGAGCATCGTCAGCTACGGCTCGAAAGTACCCATGGCCCTGAGACTGGTCGCCTGCTGCCTCCTCATGGAGATCACGAGCTTCCTGCGCGAGACCTACCCGTCGATCCCGAAGTCGAGCCGGCTGTCGATCAAGGAGCGCGCCCCGCCCTGGGAGAAGCTCTACAGTCGCGAGGCCAATCGTCGCTGGAGCATGGCCCTGTCGTCGATGGGCCACTCGCAGACCTCGGCCCAGTCGCTGCAGTCGATCGCCGGGGCCGACGGCAAGGAGACCGAGCGCAAGATCAGCTTCGTGCTGCACGAGCCCGACAACGAGTCCGAGGGCAGCAGCAAGTCCAACGTCACGATACCGGGCGAGGAGCTGGGCCAGAGCAACGAGCGCGAGCGAGCCGCCAGGAGGATGACGCAGCAGGCGCCCGGTCGGCCGTTCCTGCTGCGACGCGGCACCTCCGGCAACACGGCCACGGGCTCGTTCAAGAGGCGCAGCTTGAAGCTCAGGCGCAACACGAAGGAGGGAAAAGAGATCGAGGTCGATGCTTGTGAGTACGATATTCTGATATGGATTGAATTACTTTAGTGATAGGCTTGAAAATGAGTTTTTCACCCAGTGAGGTATGAACTCGGAAAGCAATATACTCTCTGTCAACACTCTTTTTATCGGCTAAAACTGAAGATTTATAATTAATTAATCAAAAATATAAGTATAGTGGGTTTAAATACCTAAAAAACTGATTTTTCTATGAAGAAGATCTTTGCCAATGAGTTGGCAGTGGATTTTTTCTTTTGAATACTATAGTTTTTTTTCAAATATGAATCTAATACAAATCTAATATTTTTTTACGAAAAATCGTTCTTGTTTTTGTACTAAATTCCCTCATTGATATTATAATGTTTGAACAACTCAATAAATAGATCTACTAAAAGCGGCTTCATAATCGATATACAAAATGTATGTAATAAAATGCAAGAGATAGAAAATATTCGTTTATATTGTAGGTAGGAGCGACGAGGGATATAAAATGTGGGATTTGGGACTCTTTGACTGATATGTATTAAAATACCAAAAGTGCGTCACGATCGGTAATAAACGTGCAAAAGAAAATTTAAAAAAGCATTATGTTGACCCATATAGCTCAATACGTTCTTATTTTCAATAAATAGCTGAACTTCCAAATGGAAATTGATCTGGATTCAACATGGATTGACAACTGTATTCTACATGAATTCCAAGTCAATCCATGTGTAATTCACTTTAATCAACGCGAATTTATCAAAGCAGGACCAGAAGCTATAATAAATCTTCATATTATCGTTACGCAGATACTATTCAGTCGAAGCGCAAAGTCAGCTCGCTGTCGGACCGCAGCGACACCTCGGAGCCCGGCGGCCTGCTCTACGGCGTTGGCGGGGGCGGCGGCGGCGGCGGTGGCGAGGTCAGCGGCGAGGAGTCGCCCGGCATACTGAGCGACGACCAGCAGCCCGAGAGCCCGAGCGACAGCAACGACACCGACGACTGCACCACCAAGAACTTCCCCTGGATGCGCATCGTCGCCCAGATGACGGCGCACTATCACTTCCTGTGCGACCACCAGAGCTTCTGCCATCCGTTCTGCCATCGCAGGCAGATGCGCGCCGGCGAGAAGCTGATCAAGGCCGTGCGCAAGATCTACGGCGAGGAGTTCGGCTACGTCGGGGGCATGGACATGTTCGGGGATCCGGACGCGCCCGAGAAGAAAGCGGCCGAGGAGGAGAGGGGCAAGAAGGACAAGCGTTGCAGGAAGGTCTCGGATCAGCAGAGCGTACAGGTGTCGCCCGTTAAGAGGAAAGACAGCATGGGACGTAAATTGAACAAGTGAGTGTGCACGTAAAAATCATATAATATGTATACTATAATTTGATACCCAAATAAATTTTCGAATATTAGGATCGACAAGAGCCTCGACGGCTCCCAATCCGTGATCAGAGAGTCGATGAAGGACTTGGCCGATCACGAGTCCAACTACGCGCGCGACTTCGCCAAAGCCATGGAACCGCCTGAGGAAGACTACAAGGAGAAAGAGCTGAGCCCCGTGCAGAAGTACATGCAGATCCACGTGAGAAACGCCTTTCACGCGCCGATCGCCACCCTGCTCAAGGGCGCCGCGATCGTCACCGAGGATCTGTTCGTCAGCATACTGCCCGTCGCCTGGGAGCTTCTGCTGGAGAACAATCAGGAGGTGGCCGCGGCGGCGGCGTCCCTCTTCATCGTGGCGTCGGTTCGCGCGCCCTCCCACGCCACCGACATCATGCACGGCGGCCTCAAGCACGCCAATCCGGAGGTGCGCATCTCCTCGATCCTGAGGTTTCAGGTTTTGTGGAGGCACAGGTATCAGGTCTGGCAGAGGATGGAGGAGCAGGCGCACGCGACCTTCAAGGTGCCGCCGCCCGGGATCGAGTTCACTCTGCCCTCGCCGAAGATCGGCATAGAGTCGTTGCCCGTGGTCGATCCGCCCTGGATGCCGCAGGTCAGGACCAAGGTCGAGGAGGTGACCATCAATCAGGAGAGACACGTGAGTTATATCGCGATGATAATCTTTAAAATTTTGATCGATATTTCGTCTGTATTTGACATTTGATCTTCGAAGAAATCATTCGAAACTTTTATCTTTCTTTTTGGCTCTTGGGACATTGAAAAACTAAAGAAAAGTCTTCCCGAGGTTCGAAGAAACGACGTTGAAATGGTATCATTTTTGGTGAATGTTAAAGTAAACTGAAAAGGTTTAGTAAAAAATCCTGTCATGAAAAATTGAAAATAGACGTAAGCAGGTAGTAATAAAACAAAACTTGCTGGATTTTTAAAGCGATCGAAGCTGTAGCTAAAAAAAAATTACCAACAATTTAAGGAATTCAACATTTTATCAGTTCAAAATCAATAACGCGTTTCATTTTATTATTGAAAAATTTTGTTTCACTTCACTCATACTTTGTTTTTTAATTATTTTTTGAGTTTTATAATTATCGTTAACTTTTGCTTTACGCAAGTGATATGCAAAATCATCATCCATTTTTTTAACTGTTAATAAATTGATGTTGGGTTTCACGTCTTTGCATTCGATAACTATTTCAAGTTCGTCGTTTTCATGATTTCCTTCACATTTTTTATGGGTCTATCAAAAAATAAAAGCTGTGTAAGAATTTTTATGAAAAAAAGCATTATAAATAGCATCTTTAAAACATTTTTTCTTAACGTTGATAGTTTTGGAATAAATAATAATTGAATTTGCACAATAATAGTTTGACTTTCATTAGATAAATTATACCAATTTTTCGATAGTGGATTTTTCTTTAGTTATTCAATGTCCCAAAGTCAAAAAGAGAGACAGAGAAAAAGTATCGAATAATTCAGCAATTTCAAAAGTCAATAGTAGTCCAATTAACCTATTTATTTTCCTCGAAAATACAAAATAAGCGACGGATAAAATAACTATCAAAAATTTTCATCGCGATTTTAGCCTCTCATTTTAAATATTTTTTTATAATTACTCACTGTTTGCCATTGCGATCGTGATTTTTCAGCGCGCCTTGGTGACAGCCACGAAGACGCGCAAGAAGCAGCAAACCGAACTGATCAAGCGGGCCCTACAGGCGCAAGACGATAAAAAGAAGGAGGAGAGAATCAACTTTTTGATCACGACAATACCGATTACTTTCCAAGCGGCTTACGAGCCCAGCCCAGTCGGAGACGATCACGACGATGGTATGAAAACTCTTCTACTTGCAAATGCCATAAAAGTAAATAAATTTTGAAAAATCATTTTATCGCTTACAGCTACGGACGAGGATATCGGCGACATGGTTCCGCGAAATCTGACGCATCACGTGCAATCGGCTCAAGCACTGTTCCCCTCGACCCTCGGCTCCTCCTTCATTCTCATCATCGACCTGCTGGACGATCCGTCGGTCACCGACGACGGCATGGGCGTCTACCTCGTGGCCTACCAGCTGATCTGGAACTGCCTGGTCGAGGACAGTGCTCTCTTCCTGCGGTACATCATGGAACGCCTGACCAGGGATAATCAGGACAATCTGTTCAAGATACTGCGTCATCTCATAAGATTCATTCCGAAATTGCCCCAGCAAGCCGCTTTCGCGCTGTACAACTACATAATCGGTTACATCATGTTTTACGTCCGATCGCCTCACGAGGAAGGCCAGAAACACATCGGTACTGCCCTGTCGATTCTCTGGATGGTAATTCACAAACTTAATTAAAAAATTACATTGTCGTATGTCGGTGACTCAATTTTTTCTGGTTTCATCATGCAGGTCGTTCACAGTGTCCACGGAATCATGTTCAAAGATCTGAAGCAAATCTTGCGAAAAGAGCAGTGCGACGCGTCGATTTTACTGACGGCCAACGTGCCCTCGGCCAAGAAAATCGTCGTTCACGGACCCCAGAATCCCGACGACGGCGGAATACCCTCCCAATTTCCCGTTCAAGAAGACACGCAATTTTGTCAGATCCTCCGCGAATCTCTCGACTTTTTTGGCATCGAGGAGTCCAAGCACAAGGAGTACTTCCTCGTCGATCATAAAACACGTAAGACTCCTATTATACACGACTCAATACGGCTGAAAAATTATAATATATATCTCGTTTACCGCAACAGATCAAATCCACAATCCGGCCTCGTACGTGCGAGACTATTACTTCTTCAAGCGCTCGCAGTACCCGCAGCTCGAGCTCGTCCACATGGAGCCGGAGGAGGCGTTCAACGCCTTGCAGCGCGAGGAGCTCACGCACAAATTCGTGGAGATCGGCAAGGTCCTGCTGACCTGGGCGATCCTCAAGAACGTCGACATGGTCGTCCAGCGAGTCGTGTTTCTGCACGAGGAGCTCATGAAGCTGCCGTCGTTTCCGCGCAAGGCTCTGGAGTGCGATCTGGATCTTTACAAAGGCGGCGAGTACGGCCAGGTAGTAAATTATTTTTGAAATTATAATTCAACACAAAGCATTAAAAATATTTTCATTTAAATTATTTTACAATAATACAAGTCTGTTTTTTCCGCGTGGAGAAATGCAATTTCATGCAATCTAATGATATTTTTACTCTTACTTCTACGAAAGAGATTTTATTTTGAATATTTTACTCATGAGTTCAGACAAACGTTCGCACGTGAGCAAAGCGCCTATATTTACACCAACCTCATGTGAAATGCATTTTTTTCACGGTTATTCGATACATGTGGATGCTTTTGGCAGTTGGAATGGACTAGTAAGAATGATTTGATTTATACAATTATTTTTACTCTACCACTCGTAGATTTACAGATGAAGGTACTCGCCATCTAGCGGTGGGAACTAGTATTAATCATAATTGAGTTTGCATAATTTTTTTGTATCCAATTAACGCAAATAAGTACTAAATCCGTATATCAAGACACTAATTCTGAGGAAAAAATGTGTTAACTCGAGCGAGTTCTTGGTAGAAAGATCGATTTTTTTATTTGTGAATGATCTTTGTTGAAAAACAAGATATTGGTACTGTTCGACATCGATGAACGCACGAGCGAGGCGTGTCTCATCGGTGCGATCTGCATCGATTAGCCGGGTAATCATTTCTGTCAATATTGTCCTTCTCTCCAGCTATCTATACAACCACCCTTATAAGATAGTTTTTTCTTCGTGGGTACAATGAAATTTCGGTAAGAAAAAAAGCTGCAATTTCTTATGCATAAGAATAACTGCAACGTGTGGAACTTCTTGATGATTTTTTACATATAGAGCTGAAATGAAAATACAATTTTTTTAAATTTATTTATTTGAATAAAAAATTTTAGAACATCAGCTACATAAAAAAATACAAAAAATACGCCTATTGACATTACAAGATTTAGTCACCATGCATTAAGAAAGAATCTTCATCATTATCTCTAAGAAACATAATCATGTAGCTTCTATGCAGCTTTCTTGGCCCTCGCGGGTCTCGTGTTGCAACGTTTTGTTACATTTTTTCTACTATCTTCTCTTCACTATCAATATATAAACGGAGAGTGGGCATTAACAGTAATAATTATTCAGCTAATCTAACAAATTCGGTTGTATTACCAAAAACTCGCTCGAGCTACACAAATTTGAACATTTTTTAAGATAGTAAATGCCTCAATACTCATTTAATATTTGATTTAATTGTACAATAAAACGATGCAAACTCAATCGCGATGAGTACCAGGCCCCACCGCTAGATGGCGAGTACCTTCATATCTGTAAATCTGCAATAGTCAAAGTAAAAATAATTGTATATAAGTCAAAGTACTCTTACTAGTTTCTTATAAAGAAGCTTTTTAACTGACTAGTTAAAAAGACCGAAAGAATTACATATCACACGATAAAGCTCGTGAAGACAAACAAGTTGAGAAACGATTAATCCTCGCGTTTGCCGTCCGCTCGCAGCAACTGCTGGCCTTCGACGTCATGCACAAGTTCATGTGGGTCCGCCTGATCGCCCGTATGTTCGAGGCGATGGCCGGCAACTTCGCCTACAGCGGCGACATCCATCTGTTCATCAACGTGCTGAACGGCACCCTGTTCCTGCACAGCACCGACTCGTGCATACTGCGCTACGTCGTCGCTACCTACATCAACGCGGCCTTCAACTTCAAGAACATCTTCTCGACCAACGGCTACTTCCTCATCATTCCCACGCTCATGCAGCTCTACTCGACCCATCAGACGAACAAGCTCGTCACCACCACCGTCGAGTACGCCGTCAAGCAGTTCTACATGATGCACCGCAAGCCCTTCATAATGCAGATGTTCGGCAGCGTGTCGGCCATCCTCGACACCGACGAGACCAGCGCCATCGGCGAGGCGCACAAGGTGCCCTCCTCCTGCCTGTTCAATCTGCTGCTGAGTCTGGAGACGCCGTCGCCCGATCCACTGAACATCGGCGAGCTCGTCAAGGAGGAGAAACCCCTGAAGGCCATCGACTTCTGCTACCACGACGAGAGCGAGATGGTGACGATCCTCGACTGCATCTCCATGTGCGTGATGGTGGTGTCGTACGCCGCGGACTCGCTCAGAGGCCAGCAGATGCTCATCATCCTCGAGGCCATAATGCCCTGCTACGTGCAGCAGATTCAATTGCCGAGCTACAACAAGGAGGGCAAGACCGAGAAGGAGATCATCAATCAGCTGGCCATAACCGTGCGCACCCTCGTCAACAATTCCGAGTCGCTGGCCAAGTACTACAATCGGCCGCAGAAGAACAGTCCCGAGCACAAGGGCTCGTCCCAGCGCAATTACGGCAAGAGCCCGTACTCGCCGGGCTTCGAGTTCGACGAGGAGGCCAACATCGGCGTGCCGGTGAGGCCGCCCACCGCCGCCGAGGCGGCCAAAAACAAGCAGCAGGTCTTCGACGACGACGCCGAGAGCTCGCACAAGAACGAGTTCGTGCGGCCCAGGGACACTCTGCTCAACATGGTCGGTGACTTCGTGGCGCGATGCTCGGCGAGACTCGTCGAGCTCGACAAGAAGTCCCAGGACGGAAAGACCATCGAGATTCTGGACTCCAAGTGTCACATCGTACGTATTATTTTATGTATATACTTTTTAATGTTGCGGATGAAACGATTACTAAATTAAAAGTCGTTTGAAAATATATACTCAACGAAAATATTTTTGCCGCTTGCGGATTTACAATGCTCCATCTGTTGACGGAATCAAAAAGCTCTTGATCAAATGTGACAATATTACGTAACGATATATCTTCGATACAATTCAATTTTTCTACAAAAATATAACTAATTTTTTAAAATCAATCAGTATCCGTGAAACTTTACCAAATTTCTCCAAAATAATTTCCTCCAAACGAAATTTTTTGTTTTCTTTCGTTTTGTACAGCGCCTGGCGGACGTCGCCCACAGCCTGCTCAAGATATCCCCGTACGATCCGCAAGCCATGGCCTGTCGCGGCCTCAAGCGCTACATGAACGACATCCTGCCGTTCGCCCAGTGGTCCAACGACGACATGCGTCCCGCGCTCACCATCATACTGCGCCGCCTCGACAAGACCTTCAGCAAGATCTACAAGAAGGCCTCGATACGTCGCAGCACCAACTGGGACGCCGCCAGCGAGCTGCTCAAGGGCCTCTACGAGACTCTGCTGCGCTGCCCCTACATCGCCCACTTCCAGAATCTCAAGACTCTGCTCAACACCTGCCAGTCCCTGATAATCGGCGACACGCAGGGCATCGAGATCACGTCCTCGGCGACGGTGGCCCTCATGAGCCGCATACCGCCCCCGTTCTTCTGCTCGACGGTGCTGCGACTCATCGCCCTGCAGGTGATCTCGCTCGGCGAGGGCTACACCCTGGAGAACGTCTGCGGCAGCCACGCCATGTTCGCCACTGCGGCGCGCGCCGAGAACGTCCTGCTGAATCTGCTGATACCGCTGTTTCTGCGGGTGGGCGCCGGCAGGCAGGACGTGCCGCAGCTGCGCAAGACCGACATCTGCTTCGCGCTCAATGCCGTGCTGAACACCCTGTGGCCGACCGGAGTGAAGTCGACCACGACGACGGCGACGAATCTCAAGCCGACGGCCGACATACGCACGGGTAGTCTGACCTTCGCCGCGCGAGACTCGAAATCGTTGACCAAGACGTCGCTGTCACTCTACCAAGTTGCCTTTTTAGGTAAGTCGATAGCTCGTGCACAAAAATTATATAGTAGAAAAATAGAACAATATTTAAAAATCATAATTTATTAATAAAATATCGTATTGTGTTGAGTCGATAGATTTTCCTTATAAGTATTGATGCTCTACGAAGATTTATATTTTTTGGATTGCTTATTTTTATCAGTAAATACAGTGTCTCTGACAGAATATCTGTATCCTTTTAAAAAAAAAAATAATAAAATTATTTCGTGTCTGTTCAAGTTAAAAATTTCACTAACTTGCCTAGAGTAATAACCAACAAGGTGTTGCGGGAAAAGTAAAAATGAAAAACTTTGATTGTTATTCCTCCAGGCAAATCAGTAAAGTGACCATTTTGTAACAATTTAAAAACACCCCATACACTGACGAAACAAGAATAGGGCGTTTTCACAAAGCGTTACTGACGGTCAGGATTGAACAGCTGATTTGCCTGTAGGCACAACAAACCGAGTTTCCATATACTTTATATGTTAAGTCGATTAGTTTGACTGCAAATTACAAATAAATGAGATGCTCTAAAAATATATAAAAAATATGTTGATGTAGAGGAAGACTTCATCTTTTCATCTATCGAAGCGGATTTTACGATTTCTCTTTAGTTATTGCAAAAACAATTGTTGAAATTTAGGTCATTTCAGAGTCTAACTCGCTACTCAGCTGCTGTCAACACTGACTTGCGTGTGTCCGTGATTGTTTTAGCGATATTTGAAAATACATTTAAATATTAAAGCATGAGTATATTGCCTTTTTCGACTCAGTTCCCTTAATTCTTCAGAATTTCTATTATTTTTCGGCTTTCCTGTTGGTATACAAAAGAAGGAAAACTTTCCATTTTGGGAATTTGCTTTGCATCCTGTTACATAACACCTCAACACCATTTTTTATTTTATGATTGCAGATTGATAAAAAAAAAACGAAATCAAATCTCAAATATCGCTAAAACGATCACGGACACGCGCAACTCGGTGTTGACAGCAGCCGAGCAGCGAGTAAAACTCCGAAATAACCGAAATTTCAACAATTTTTTTTGTAATAACTAAAGAGAAATCGTAAAATCCGCTTCGATAGATGAAAAGATGAAGTCTTCCTCTACATAGACATATTTTTTATATATTTTTAGAGCATCTCATTTATTTGTAATTTGCAGTCAAACTAATCGACTTAACATATAAAGTGAATGGAAGCTCGGTTTGTTATGCCTACAGGCAAATCAGCTGTTCGAGCGAAGAGGTTAGTGACGGTCTCTGAAAACAGCCTATTGTTTTAATCAACGTTACATAGTTTCTCGAATAATCCGGAAGGCGCCGCTTACGACGATACTCGAGAGTCGAGTCTTGTCGTCACGACTCACGACTCGCGAAACACGACATGCAGAGAGACCATTTTGATCAATTTTAGAACGCGTGTGCCTAAGAGCAGTCGATACAAGCTAGAGCAGAGGATCGTTCAGTCCTATAATAGACAAAAGATTGTCGTAGCTTACTCACCCAATATATATCAAGTGTCCCACATTGTGTGCGTGTAAAATGTCCGCCAATGAAGTTGAGTGTTATACGCAAATTAATAAAGAAAAGTGCGTATTTACATGGGTGATATCAGATTGGCTGCCGTTTTGGAATAAGTGTGATGCACAAATATCATCGTCAGTCTTCAATGTCGGTAGTGACAATTCATTCCAGTTTCAATTGCAATTTTTCGAGAGGACAGATGAATACGGCAAACAATATGCAGGATTAGATATACGATGCTTAAAGAGTAGTACAGAATTACTATGCGAGTACAACATATCAGTTATCAAGGATGACCAACTTTTTAGCACCTACGAGGGTTATATTACTCACAATGATTCTAGCTTTACGATCTTTGAAAATAACGTTGGTTACACGAAAGAATTCATTTCATCCACCGGTTCTGTCACTTTTTGCTGCAAATTATTTGTTTTCACGGGAGATCATCATACCTCGTTAAACAAAGAATGCGTCGATAACAATGAAGCATCGAAATCTCGACTATCAAAATTCGATTCGATGTTTCTAAATGAAAAATTCAGCGATGTCAAGATAAGAACTGCATGTGGAAAGGAGATCCCTGCGCACAGAGTCGTGCTCGCCACCGCCAGTCCAGTATTCAGCGCTATGTTTGATCATGACATGTTGGAAAATAAACATCAATTAGTTGATATGGTGGATGTTACTTACGAGGCTGCAGTGGAGATGCTACGTTACGTCTACACAGATGTTATAGAAAATCTCGAAGTTTCCATAACTATTGATCTTTTGGTGGCCGCTGACAAGTACCAGCTCGAGGACATGAAAAACAAGTGCGAACTAATATTAAGCTCGAAGGTATCTCCTGAAAATGCTATAGATATTCTACAAGTTGCTGATAAATATAGCATGAAAAATTTAAAAAAAAAAGCTGTTGATTTCATTAGGCATAATATCAGCGATTCTTCAGACTCTGATGAATTAGGTACTTTGATTCTCAGTATGGGCAAATTTTTTTCTAAGTGATTTTCGAGTAGTTTCAAGATTTGATAAAATTTCAACTAAGCTTATTATAATGTAATTGTTTGTATTCACTTTAATTTGAAAAGATAAAGTTATTTTTGTATTCCAGATAGAAATAAAAATCTCAGCTATATAATTTCATTAACCTTGTCATTATTTAATCCATTACAATATAATAAAAACTAACATACATAACATGATATTAATGTCAATATATCTTGAAATATTTTTCTTTGATGGCTCCAATGTAACAACTCCTCTGCACAATTTAAATAATGTTGTGATTTCCCCGATCAATTATTCTCTGAATAACATCCTTCATTGAACATAAATTCTCATATCGCCGCCGTTTCAGCCTTAAAAATAATAATCATCAGCTTCGAGAACGACCTTACCTCGGAGTGGCCGCGCATCCTGCGCACCATGAAGCTGCTGAACAAGCGCAACGAGGCGTCGCTGCACCTCTGGAACTTCCTCGAGTTCGTCGTCACCCATCGCACGCCCCTCTACATCCAGATGATGCTGTTCATCATACACAAGATCGGCCAGGCACCGATATCCGAGCACGAGCGCACCATGCAGGGCATAATACGCGACCGCATGAACGGCATCGGCATGTCCTGCACCAAGTCCAAGAGCGACCTGCTCAACGACCTCATCAACGAGTGGAAGAAGCTCAAGGAGGAGATCGAGGATAGGAAATTCGGTGAGTCTGCTCGTATTAAAATATAACATATACAATGAAAAAAATGGATCCCACGTGGATTGACGTGGATTCCATGTAGATTTCTACTAGAGACGATTTTATGTTGAAAAAGCTGAATTTTCTTTAGTAAATTTACAAATATATAAATCTGAAAATGGAAAAAAATTAAAGTAGGAATCCACATGGAATCCACCTCTTTCCATGTGGATTTCCGTACAGAAATATACCTATTTATTTTAAATATATTTATTCTCTCGGCGCAGACGAGCTTCAGCCGAAGCGCAGCGTGGTCGACATGCACCAGGTGAACGAGGGCCAGCCCCGCACCCAACGGCCCTCGCTCCTCATCGATCTGCTGACGGGCGATCTGGGCTCGAGGAGCGGCGGCGGCGGCCACGGCAGCCGAGCGACGCCCGCCGACACACCGGGCTCGAACTCGACCACGACGGGAGGCGGTCCCGGTGGTCACACCGCCACGACCTCGTCCCAGCCGTCGGTGAGCTCGACCAGCAACATGACCAAGATCTCGATACAGAGCCAGGTGTCGATCGTCGAGGACAATCCCAGTGCCCGAGGTAAATCTCTGCTGCTAGCCAAGCGCGGCTTGCTCAAAAAAGCTCTGAGTAGTTTGTAGCGCCTATCTCGACTCATCATCGAATATCCGCTTTATTAGCCGATGTATTTTTTATAGTAGCCGCTAAAAAAAAAAAAAAACCAAAAAAGCCAAAAAAAAAATTTACATCATCGCTGTGTATCCCTGCGAGATATACGTCACGCGCAAAGACCCGTTATGGTAAGCTTATACGCATATATTATGGTGTCTTTCGCTTCGCAGCAACGTAATTCAAAATCAAGTGTTACGTACTACTTCCCTCCCCCAACCACCCCCATGCTGTTATTACACTTTCACCCATAAGTGTATGGTATTGTGAATTTAGTAAACAAAAAAGGGAGATAGTTGAGAGCTCCCTCATTTGCTCATCCTAAACACATTGGCCTGATATTCGCGTTCTAGGATCTATATCGAGCACGAGTGCGGGCTCCGGAACGTTGAGGGATGGGCCCGATGGTAGTAGTGGCGCCCTGGCCTGCCCCGGCTCATCGCCGATCCAAGCGACAGGTATCTAAATTGAACAACAACAAAAAAAAACACACTTGCACAGAAAAGTGTTGCTTGTGAACGAATTCATTGATATGTTAGCTGAATCTTGATACTCGATCTTCGACGATATCCTCGATGATCGATGACAAACTTGTTAACAATTATTATAACAATGATAATAATCAAATAGCAAAGTGTGACTTGTAACTTCACGTAATTATGTTTTCAAAGTACTAAAAAAAAAAAATAACCCAGAGTAGAGCTAACGATTCCAATTGTGACCAAATCTATACATGTGTGTTTAATGTTGGCTCCGCTCTGAAAGCATAATGAATATAACTCTTCCTACCTAAAAATGGATGTTGGAAGTACCTGTTGTAGTGAAAGTGAATTTTTGTTTGTAAAATCGTGTTTAGAAGAACGTACATGTAATATTTGTTGTCAATTATTGTAATGTACCTAAAATCGAAATATTTCTCGAATCTTGAGCCCAAATAGAAATAAACGTGCCTTGGCTGTGACTAAACAAAACAACAACAACAAAAAATATAAGGAAGCTCCCCCTCGAGTCTAATTGTTGTATTTGGGTTGTTGATTTTGATTTTTGTTTTTCTCTCTGTCTATATGACGAACGAGAATCAAAATGTGCGGAGAACCTATTTTCGGATCGTAAATCAAAAAAAGGAAAAATTATTTACATAGAACAATGAAATTGTCGTGCAACGAATATTTTCTATATAATTATCGATATAAATCTAAACTTATCCACGAAACAATCACTTTTAGAGTCAGCTTGAAAAAAGTATTAAAAAAAATATAATCGAGATTCTTATTGAATAGCTTAAAAACATGTATCAAATGTACTAAATGTGGTAATTGTAATGTAAATTTATTAACGTACAGATGAATAAAAACTTCAACACTCTAAAATTTTTTACTTTGCAAGAGTCTTTGAAGAAGTTTTCGATGTCGTTTTTTCAACAGTTGGATTACCACCATTGTCTGACATAAAGTTTAAATTTTCGCGAATTATAATGGATTAAAAATTTTCAATCGAGTTTTCGTTTGATTTTTGACAAGATTAAACTTTAATTTAATTTTAATCGATACATTTTACAAGCTTTTGGTTTGATTTTTTTAAGAAAATATAATTTTGAACGAAATAATCGATTTGATTTGTGGGTCAATGGCAATCTTTTTCATTTTTCAAAATATTTTTAATATCAATTGACTAGTTTAGCTCGGAAATTAAGGTAAGCCGTCAAACATTTTTAATTTGTTTAATTTTAGTGTGGAATTTTGGCCACTCAACGTTATTCTTAGATAATTAGTTTTATTTAATTTTCCACGAAGTATGATAATAAATTAATTTACAACTGACAAAAATATTATCATACTTCGTTGCATTATTTGCTTTATTCCGGGTTTCCGTGATGTTTTTAATATGTGTTACCCTTTTTTAAATCCCAATTTAAGATATTTTTTCAAACTTAGCTGTGAATCATTCGACTAATCCAGCTGATTATATTCTTGTGTGTGCTTTTTCAATCTAGAAAATTCACATAGATCCAATTTATACCTTTTCGATTATTAAATATAGTTTTGCGATGTATACATAATGATTATATCAACCGTCTTAGCTTATTACAATTATCATTAATGTTTTACACAAAAAAAATTGTATTCGTGTAAATATTATATACATAAAGTACACAATATTTTTTATTCTCCATGTAGACAATGGTAATTTCCAACCGTTGACATTAATCTTGTAGGATTTTTCTAACTTAGAAGTTCATCCATTACCCTACTTACATCGTTTTATCAAATGATCAAATTTACTTCACTTTTACTATTAGATGCTTACTATATGTGACTTGAAAAAAATTGACATATTATCAACTACATGTTTTTTATGCTACGTTAAGTATTTATGCAACTATCACCTGATAGTCATTACAAGATTTTATCATCACGCTCAAACGAAATCTAAAATGTGCAGAATTATTTTTATTTATATAAGAAATAAACGCGGGCGTCGTATGAAAAGCTCTGGTTTAAAAATAAACCAATTTCTCGAATAGGCGTCATTCGACGTTTCTCTCGTAATCTCGATATTTCGTCAGCTCATCGCTGTATAATCATTCATTCGTGCGAATAATTGTTAAATGTCAAATTTTTATATGTGCTTTTATAATTTTAAATAGTAGATCTATGTATGCTTCGCAGTACTGCTTTTCAAGCGATGATTTTAATTATTTATAAACTTTTTTGTTTTTTGAGATGGTATTTTGATAAAATTAAAAAAGTCAAAAAATTTAAATCAAAATCTTGACTAAGACTGCGATCAAATATTCTTAGGACTTTGATCGATTTGCTGCATGGTCGTTGAACTATTATGTAAAAAATTAGCAATATATGTGTGGCTGCTTTGAGTGTTATCCAAACCAAACCTCAATCTCAATAATAATTAATAATATACTCGTTAAACCATAAAAAACAAACGAATCTTAATAAATTTGCATCTGCTAAATTTTGTCTAACTTATGTCTAGACGTTAAATGTGGCATGTTTTCAGATAAATCCTACACATCTATCACCACTAGCGATGAACGTAATCGTTATAAGCCACGTCCCGTGTTAACTCGTCAAAAAACATCAAAACTACGTTTTATTCCTTCCATAGAGCTTAGACATTCATCAGGTAAATTTCCCGTATCAGTCCTTTTTAAGTATGCTCATTTACTGATTCTTATACCTATCGCACTAATTTTCGCTCTCGCTATGCTGCATATATTGCATGATTGAACTATACCTATAAACTAAAATAAAACTTTAAACTTATATCGATAAAACAAATTTTATGTAATTTTTTTTTGTCGTATGATTTACTCACTGATAGAGATGCTCAACGTATACAATGGCCTAACGATGTTTTGAAAAACGTTTGAAAGATATGAAAATGATTTCTTGGTTCTTTCAAAAAGTTTAGACATGATACTACTTTAAGCCTGCACCACTAGATGACGAGCACATTTATCTGTACATCTGCAAGTGACAAAGTCAAAATAAGTTTACAAATCAAAAAATGTTAGGAAGCTAGGTAGTAAAATGACTGAAACTGTATACGAGATGTCTGAAGTTGAGAATTTCTATCAGAGAATATATTAATAGAAAAACTGCTGAACTTGTGCTTTTCTTTCTTCTAGCGTTGGCCTTTTGTTGTGCGGCTACTTTTCGCCCGCTCTGAAATATCATATACTACTGCTATATCTTCATGCTATAATCTTTCATTTTCATCTTTGCTCTAAATAAATATTCACTCCAAGTAACTATGTATATCTTTACGCCTCATTACTCTGTCCTATATAATACTGTCTACTTTCAAATGCATCGAAATTACACACGATACTCTATATATCTACTCTATATACTCTATATAGAAAAAAGTTCGTAGGTACTTTCAGATTAAATCCGTACGACTATTATGATAAAACCAACTCTCAAAATCTGTTCTATCCTATTCTCTCTATACTAGCAACTATATAAAATAGACGAGGTCCAATTTTAAAAATTTAAAAAAAAAAATCCGATTCACGCATGCGTCGCAAAATAGTGTAAAAATCGTCGATCCAAAATTGCGAAATTAATTCGATTTTCTTATCGCGCCCAGGAGAAACGATCACGAGCCAGCTGAGCCCCAACAGTCCAATGGACGACAGCTCGGGCGAGTCGAAGCCCGACAAGCCGAGGCTTCAGCGATCAATGGGCGCCAGCAAGAGGACCTTCCGTTTGCGCAAGAGTCGTCGAGCTCACGCGGAGGTACACACAGCGAATACCACAAAAAAATCATATTTTTTTAAAATTAATCATCAATGTCTTTTCGTGCAGAGCGCTCAGAGCTCGTCGTCGCGAGGAACGACGGAGGGCCCGGAATCGTCGCTGTCGCCGGACGATCAACCGACGGTTCATCAAGCCTCGCCGCAGCTGCTGAGCCCGTCGCCGCCGGCTACGATCGAGGAGTCGTCCTCGACGCCGCCCTACAACGCACCCTCGGACTCGTCCTCGGTCCCGTCGAGACGCGACTCCACGACGATTCTGCAGCTGCACCACCAGCAGCTGATACAGCCGCAGCATCACCAGATCGACATCGACATCGATCAGCCGTCGACCTCCGGCAACGGATCCCACGCCGAACCGTCGCCGCAGCTGAGTCATCGTGACCCTCTTCCCCAGGGTCACCCATCCCTCCTGCATCACGCCTATCTTCAGCTGCGACCACAATCCGACATCTCCTGGGACGAGGACACCTCCAGCACTTCCGGCTATCGAGAGTCCTACAGTCTGCAGCTCGTCTCTCTGGAGAGCAGCAACGGCAACAATCATCCCAACGGCGGCGGCAGCAGCAGCAACAACAACGCCCCGCCGCTGGCCTCGCCGGATCTGCCCTCGTCCAGCAGCACGACCACCAATTACATGGCCTTCGACGGCAGCTCGCCCGAGAACTCGATCAACAGCAACGGCGGCGAGCGTCAGGCCCTCCTCACTCAGTCCTCGCAGCGCACCAATTCGCAGCACTCGCTGCTCATGGGCACCGCCGGCACCGGCACCGGCACCGGTACGGCGGGTAACGGCAGTACCACCACGACCACCACTCAGGACGAGGATACGCTGATTTGATGGAGGAAGTCGAGTTGTTGAGACGATGAAACGATAATTATTATATGCCTCGTGCGATTTTAATATATGGATTTTTAGCATTTTTTAATATTGTTTTTAGTATCATTATTGAATGAATATTTATATATTATATATATTATATATATTATCGATGTTATGTGAAAGTAGTTGAGTATGTGTATATACAATATTATATAATGTATGTTGAATCATCAATACAAGTATATTGTGAGGACTCACTGTGACGAGTCCAACCGAAAAATTTTATAAAAAAAGCAATAATTCACAACTTCTAAATGGACAAGAAAAAACATCAAAGATTATTATATATCTATATACAATTTTAAACGTGTCTCTCTGTAATAGAATTCATATTTATTTTACGATGACGAGAATAAAGCTAATCGATTGTTTTCAAAAAAAAAAAAAAAAAATACGATCGTCAATAATTCTTGAGATAATTTCCCTTGCCGTTCTTGATGGGCGCGTGCCTCGGCAGATCGAGGCTGAGATCCGCCACGACGTAGGCCACAGCGGCGAACAGCGCCGTGCCCCGGTCCAGCGCCTGGGGATTCTCCAGCGACATGGTGTCGGCCTGGGTGTGATGATACCAGAAGTAGCGATCGTTCTGGTTCCAGAGCGAGGCGCCGGGCACGCCCGAGTTGACCCACTCCTCGATGTCGGGGCCGGCCTGGGGCGTGCGGATGTCCAGCGGGCCCATGCCCGGCACGAGGCCGAGGATCTTTTCCAGGATGCACTTGACGGTGGAGGTGCCGGTGACCTCGAGACCCAACGGATTGAAGGTACCGATGTCGGACTCCATCACGAGCTGCAGATTGCTCTCGTTGGCCTTGTGCGCCTGGACGTACTGCGACGCGCCGATCATGCCGAACTCCTCGGCCGTCCACATGATCGATCTATAATGAGAAAAAAAGAGCAACGTTGGCGTGATCCATTTGAATTTAGCACTCTGTTTGGATGAAAATTTGACCGGAAATCCAACTCGATTAGACTCGATAATTCAGCTTGAATTTAAATTATAAAGCTGAAATTTTTACCTGAAAATCTTGCTCGATAAAAATTATTAATCATTTCAAATGAAAGAAATGTAATCTTAAAGGAAACATACACCTGCAAACTAAAGAAATTTATATTTTTCCGAAGATTTATTTTCAATGGAAAAAAAAGTAAAATGTATGAATTTTTTTTTCTTTTTCAGTGGTATCGTATCTTCTGTTACCATTGTTTTCTCGAAACAACGCTTTTCAAGTTCACCCACGCGAATTAGGAAAAATCATTAATTATATTGTTCTAAAATTTTAGTATAATACTCCTTATATTTTTCTGCTTAGAATTAACTAAAATGGAAGAATTTACACAATGTTCTCAGAGTAATATAATAATTTTCGAAAAAAAAATTTCTCGGAGGAATCGTCACCAAGTTAGAGTTTTAAATTATATAAATTATATCAAATATTGTAAGAATAATGTATAAACAAATAAATCGGTAATTCTGTTGTAAGCAATACGATCATAAACGATTTTAACCTCAACCCTCAACACACTGATCATGTTTACAGTAAAAATAAATTAATTTGAATGTTGTCTTTCCCAGCGGAACAAGCCATAACACCAAAAGATTTTAATCATTAAGTTTTTGTGACACTCAATTGAAGGATCAGTTTAGGCACCAAAATGGAAAAAAGTGAGGAGAAAATCAAAGAAATTGTGTCTAAAGATAATTCAAGTGAACGCAAAATTGTTGCTTCAAACGACAAAAAGTACGTTTGTGACATTTGTCAGGAGGCATTTACATTGGAATCAAGCATCATAACACACCGAAATACAATTCACAATAAGCATGAAAATTTCGCATGCGACAAGTGCGAGAAGAAATTTGTGAAAAAATCGAGTTTATTCACGCACAAAAAATTGGTACACAAAGATCACCATGATTTCACATGCAACAAGTGTGAGAGGAAATTTGAAAATAAATCCTCTTTGCTCAAGCATAAAAAAATATTTCACGAAGTTTTCAAAAATTACTTGTGTGAAATGTGTGCCAAGAGATTTGACAATAAACATAGTTTGCTCTTGCATATAAAAACATCCCATGAGCACCAAAAGACAGTTCACGAAAAAAGAAGATTTCATTTGATCAGGCACCAAAATTCAGTGCACGAAAGTAACAAAGATTTTGCATGCGACAAGTGTGAGAAGAAATTTACACCGAAATCGCATGTTTTAATACACATAACAACAGTCCACGAAGGTCGCAAAGATTACGCATGCAACGGGTGCAAAAAAAATTTTGGAAAGAAAAACGATTTGTTGAGGCATCAAAAAACCGTCAATGAAGGTCGCAGAGATTTTGCTTGTGACAAGTGCGAAAAGAAATTTGGACAAAAATCAGATTTATTGAAGCACCAAATAATAATCCATCAAGGTCGCGAGGATTTCTCAAACGATAATTGTAAGCAGACATTTGGTGGTTCGAGTAGATTTTTAAGAAACCAAAAGACAGTTCAAGAAGGTCGGAAAGATTTCGCTTGTGACAAGCGTGAGAAGAAATTTGGAAAAAAATCACATTTGCTGAGTCATCAAAAGACAGTCCATGAACATCATAAAGATTTCACATGTGACAAGTGCGAGAAAAAATTCGCACGAAAATCGCATTTGCTCTTACACCAAAGGACAGTTCACGAAGGTCACAAAGATTACTCATGTGACGAATGCCATAATAAATTTGTAAACCGAAGCAATTTGCTAAAACATCAAAAAGTAATCCACGAAGGTCGCAAAGATTTTTCATGCGATTATTGCGAAAAAAAATTTGGACAAAAAGTGCATTTGATTTACCATCAAATAATAGCCCATGAGGGTCGCAAAAGTTAGGCATGAGTCAAATGCGATATTAAATGATGATTGACAATTGTAAATATGAATAAATATTTGTATACATATTTTTCTAAATTAAAAAATGATGTCATGCAGTTATTTTTCAACCAATGCGAGCAGATTTTTGTCTAAAATTTTCAGGTCGATAAAATTAATGGTTTTTCTGTTATCGTATGGTCAACCGTTTTTTAAGTTTTTCAAAAGTAATCGTAGCGATCGATACTAGGTGATAAAAAATAAAACAAAAATTTTTTGATTTAGTATAAGCAGTGGCGAATTTTAGAGCATGCCAATCTTAATTTTGAAATGAAAATCAAAATTTTCTATCATACATGTGTGTAACGATCTATGTACTCG
Organism: Trichogramma pretiosum; assembly: GCF_000599845.2. NCBI lineage: Eukaryota > Metazoa > Arthropoda > Insecta > Hymenoptera > Trichogrammatidae > Trichogramma > Trichogramma pretiosum. Next base: position 149,795 of record NW_019640819.1, read on the forward strand.
ATGACTTTTGCGGCAACTCAATGTTGACCGTCGGAATAGTTTTGGAGTACGTGGTTTTGTAAGGCCAACAAACTTCTCGAAGGAATCGTCGCCAAGTAAGAGTTATAAATTACTTCAAATATTGTGAGAATAATGTATAAACAGATAAATCGTTAATTCCATTGTAAACAATACGATCATAAACGATTTGGACCTCAACACAATGATCATGTTTACAGTGAAAATAAATTAGTTTGAATGTTATCTTTCCCCTTGAAACAAATTCATAATACCAGAAGATAAATTTAAATCATTAATTTTCGGAGAAATTAAATTAAAGGACAAAAGTTTATTTTAGATACTGAGATGGATAAAAATCAGAAAAAATACGAAGAGGTTGTCTTGAAAAATAATTCAAGAGAACACGACGATGTTGTTTCAAACGAAAAACCACACGTTTGTGATTTTTGCCACGAGTCATTTACGTTAGAATCAAGCATCATAACCCACCGATTCACAATTCACAATGATCCGAAAAATTATGCATGTGATGAGTGCAAAAAAATATTTGAGTTCCGAAGTCATTTGAGTAGACATCAAATATTAGATCACAAAGTCCGAAAAGATTTCGCATGCGAGCAGTGCGAGAAAAAATTTGTGAAAAAATCAAGTTTATTTACACACCAAAAGTTAGTCCACAAAAATCGTGAAGATCTGACATGCAACAAGTGCGAGAAAAAATTTGAAAATAAATCAACTTTACTCAAGCATAAAAAAATATTTCACGAAGTTTTCAAAAATTACTTGTGTGAAATGTGTGCCAAGAGATTTGATACCAAACAGAGATTGCTCTTACATATAAAAACATCTCATAAGCACCATAAGGCAGTACTCGAAGATCGTACAGAATTCGCTTGTGACAGGTGCGAGAAGAAATTTGAAGGTAAACGGAATTTACTCTTTCACATAAAAACAGTTCACGAGGGTTGCCAAGATTTAACATGCGATTTTTGCGAAAGGGAATTTCCAAAAAATTCCCTTTTGCTTCTCCACCTAAAGACAGTACATGAGGGTCGGAAAGATTATGCATGTGACAAATGCGAGAAAAAATTTGGATATAAGTCAGATTTGTTGAAACACCAAAAAACAGTCCACGAAAAAAGAAGAGATTTCGCCTGCAACGCATGTGAAAAGAAATTTTGTCGAAAAATTCATTTGATCAGGCACCAAAATTCAGTGCACGAAGGTAAAAAAGATTTCGCATGCGACCAATGCAAAAAGAAATTTGGGCAGCATTGGTCTTTACTCAGGCACCAAAAGATTTTCCATGAAGGTCGAAAAGATTTCGTATGCGACAAATGCGAGAAGAAATTTACACAGAAATCGCATGTTCTAATGCATATAACAACAGTCCACGAAGGTCGCAAAGATTACGCATGCGACAAATGCAAGAAAACATTCGGACATTCCATTTCGTTGCTCGGTCACCAAAGAACAGTCCACGAAGGTCGCAGAGATTTTGCTTGTGATAAGTGCGATAAGAAATTCGGACTCAAAGCCACTTGGCTCACCCATCTAAAAACAGTTCACGATGGTCGAAAAGATTTTGTATGTGACAAGTGTGGGCAAAAATTCGGACAAAAATCAAATTTGCTCACTCACTTTAGGATAAAACACGATGGTCGAAAAGATTTCGCCTGTAATAAGTGTGAGAAGAAATTTGGACAAAGATCGCATTTACATTACCACCAAATAACAATCCACTAAGCTTGCAAAGACTACGCGTGCGACAAATGTGAGCTGAAGTTTGGACAAAAACCGAACTTGTTCTACCACCAAAAGACAATACACGAAAATCACAACAATTTTGCACGCGACAAATGTGAGAGGAAATTTGTATACAAAAGTCATTTGCTCTACCACCAGAAGACAGTCCACGAAGGTAGCAAAGACTACGAATGCGATTTATGTAAGAAAAAATTTGGACTTCAAATTAATTTGACGAAACACCGAAAAACAGTCCATGATGGATACAGATATTACGCATGTGACAAGTGCGAGAAAAACTTTGGACAAAGATCGATTTTGATCTTGCATCAAAAATCAGTCCATGACGGTAATAAAGATTACGCAAGTGACAAGTGCGAAAAGAAATTTGGATATAAACACAGTTTGATCAATCACCAAAAGTTAATACACGAAGGTCTGAGAGATTTCGCATGCGAAGGGTGCGAAAGTAAATTCGTGGAATTAGGCCAGTTGAATAGACACCATAAAGTGGTCCAAGATGGTCGCAAAAATTATGCATGCGACGACTGCGAGAAGAAATTTGTATATAAGTCAAAGTTATTGAAGCACCAAAAAACAATCCATGAAGTTCGCAAAGTTTAGGCGCGCGACAAATGCTAATGAAAATTTGAACAAAAAGCGATTTTGCTTGAGAAAAGTGCGAGAAGAAATGATGATTGACAATTGTAAATATGTAATTACTAATACATAAATGTTTTTCTAAAATTTCAATAAAAACTGAGCTGAAATGTGTATTATTCGAACCTTGAGCGTTAAACTATCATTAAACCTTTGTTCATTAACATTTTCATTTTTTCAGATTTTACTTACAACTAATATTATTATTCTCAATGAATTTTTGTGTCTAAATTTCTTAAAAATTAGCCAAGACTCCCAAGGCTGTTTTTGAATCACCTTTTCATTACATATATTCACTTTCAAGTCAAATCGAGCTAGATTTTTCTCAACTATCAAGTTCAAATCTCATACCTAACGGTGCGTCTCGGTTTCAATCCAAGACTCTTCAACAGAACAGCAGCGCCCCACGAGATGAAAGCTCCGCCGCCGTCGTCCATGGCACCCTGGCCCACGTCCCAGCTGTCCACGTGTCCGGAAACCACCACAGCCTTCTCGGGCTCGTCGCTGCCCAGCACCTCGGCCACGACGTTCCTCGACTCGAGATCGGGATACAGCTTGGCCTCCATCTGCAGCGAGATCTCCAACTCGTCGCCGCGATCGGCCATGCGCTGCAGCATCGCCGCGTCCTCCACCGTGATGCAGGCCGCCGGGATCTTCTTCCAGCCCTCCTCGTAGTCCATCATGCCGGTGTGGGGCGAGTAGATGGACACGGGGGTGACGGATCGGATGAGGACCGCCACGGCGCCGAGTTTCGCCGCCTCGCTGGCCCCACGAGATCGGTATTGGACGGTCTTGCCGTAGGATACGAATTTCTGATTGTACACCACGATGCGCCCAGGAACCTGCGAAACGACGCGTAAATAGAATGGACAAAAAATTGTAAGTGGGTGAAAACTTACCTCATTGGCTCTTTTTTGCAATTCGGCGAAACTTTTCACGACGATGGCTTTGGCGTATATACCCTCGGGCGGTGTACCAACACTGTAGCCCAATCCGAGCATCGCCAGATCCTTCTTTCTCGGCTCCCAGAGCCTGGCCGACTCCTGGCCTCTGCGCGCGATTATTTTCATTTAATCGAGCTTTCAACAAAAAATAGCAACGATGCCAAAAGAAACGAAATTGTTCGTACCTGATCCAATGAGGAACCTTGACCACCTCGCCGTGAACGTTGTCCAGCTTCTTTTCCTTGGACCTCGCGAGCACGTGATCGATGGCAGCCTCGAGATTCTGGGTACCGGCGAGCCTCGAGCCGAACTTGTCCACGAAATCGGCGAGTTCGCGCCAGACGACACCGCGAAAGCTACCGTTCACGGCCTCGTTCACGATGAGTCTCACCACGGGGGCGTACGACTCGATCTCCTCCGCGAGCTCGTCCGGCAGTTGGCATTTTTTATCGTACTTGTTTACGCGCTTGCTGCAACCGCAGCCACCGATCAAGACGACGATCAACAACGGTAACAAACTAATTCGCCGGAAAATCTTCATTATTTTTGTAGCGGCAGCGGTAGCCTCTCTCGCGTTGTGTACAGCTGATCGATCGGCTCACGACTGGTGGCTGCTTCTTCAGTTCTTCTTCTTCTTCCTCTACACAGGCCGCCCCGCGCGTAAGTAACATTACGCGCTCCAGCGTAATTCGATGCGATAAAACATGACTGCATGACGGACAGACGGACGGGCGGCAGTGCGCGATGTCGCGGATCGATTAGAATGTGTGCGGGGGGAAAAAAATAAAGAAGACGAAGAAGAAAAAAACATAAATGCTAACGATAGCGATACTTTTTGATAAAGCTTTGATAAACGTGCGACCGTTGAATGCAGTCTCCCCTCGTTAAAAACGATGATTGACATAGGAGTAAAACAGAAGCGGTATAGCAGGATGAGTAAAGAATTGATAAGTCAGATTGCGTGCCGTGTGTGTGTATTTTTAATTTTTCACATGATTTATTCCAGCTTAGAGTATTTTAGAAGATAGAGACGTTACACATACGATTAAATGTATCATCATCAACGTAATCGTCAGCTCTTTGAAATTTTAAATACTTGGCTCCTTTTTTTTTATTGCTTTAAACAAATTGAACGATATTATTAGGATTACATCGAAAAGTATGCAAGAAGTTATAATGATCGACGATATAAGTTCAATTCGTTTAACACATAGCTCGTGTTTTTCCCTTTAATATATTTGTACACATCGTATTACATTCATTTGAATTTTTTTAAGTTTTCACATCGCAAAGAAATGTATATCATAGCAAGCGTTTCGTTTCTCGAAGCAGTTGGATACAATTATAATACGTATAGGCAGAGACAATAGTCAATATATATAATGTTTCAGCTCTCGCGCGCAACAAAATGCTCGATCGTTAGTTAGTTAGTTTCTTTTTGTTTAAATAAAAAATAAGTTAGTTATATATTTAGTTTGTCATCACGCGCGCGCGCGATGCACAATCTAAATTTATCTCTCTCTTCGCTTCGTTCGTATTTGTTTGGTAAATTGTTTTTCAGTCGATAAAGTTTCCTTATCTTGTAAATCGTATCATAGTTCTATAATGGATATATCAAAGCTACCCATGCGCGATGCATTTTCCAAGCTTCGCAAAGAGTTATTTTTTTGTTTGTTACATTAGCACCGCAGAAACATACACATATACAGTAATTATTGATATTATTTGGAACAAGAATTATTTTCGTTAATTTTTGTTACATTTGGAAGTGAACAGTTTTTACTGGAGCTCGACTCGAGGACATAGATTAAAAACGCTTATATGACAGAATATTTAAACATGTAATAAAAATGGCTGCAGTGGAATGTTTTACAAATTATTTATAAAATAATCTCGTTACTAAAACTACTATGGAGTCACTATAAACTAGAAAACATACTGCAATTTTAGAATTTCGATACTTTCTTCTGTACTTATGACATGTACTATTGAAAACTATAAACTGTTTACGTTAAACCACAGATACTGGATTAAGTTGTAAATTTGGAGAAATTTTTGTTCAAAAACCATTTATCACATTTGAGAATTTAAAAGTGAACTACATATCATGATCTAAAATATAATAATCGTAAAGATCATGATACCTAGGAAGTTGTTCTTTGGCTAAAAATAAATTCTTACATTTGCACACATTCTTTTTAATCAATTGTAAAAAAAAGTTTGTATTTCATAAAAAATTTGTTGGAATTAAAATCAGACTAGTTAGTATAATCAAGCATTAGTAAAGTCATTCATTAAAAACGAAACTCAAAAAAGCCAAAGAGCTAACTGAGAGTTTATTCGTAAATATAGTTATTTGATCTTGGGAACATAGCTCGAGCAGCTGCTTCTTCAGGATCTAACTGATTTCTGTATCTTCTAGCCAAAAATGCTGCAATCACCTGTTGAGTGAAATTTTATTTTTACAAATATTTAAATTAACATTTTGAATTGATTCTTAGAATACAGATGGACAGTAACATTATTTTTGAATAACTGAGACACATAAAAACAATAAAATTTTTATCAAAATCTGTATGCTAGTTATCAATACTATTTTCTAGACAATTCTTTTACAAAAAAAAATATATATTTAATTGTAGCTTATTATAAAAAAAAAAATTGTAACCACAACCAAACATTGAAAGCACCCACCATCTGTTATGATGGTCGTATAGAGAGACAGGGGACATGGCGATGTTGTTAGACTAGAGAAAAGCACTAGGATTAGCTCGCGGATCTTTTTGATTCCTGTAGCGCACTGTTAGCCACACACCGACGAACTGTAATTAATAAACAAATAATGTTGAATTTGTCTTAGATGAATGTCTCATAACTGTTGGAACATTTGAACAAATCATATTAGTACTGAACATTCATAATAAGTTTTACATTTATCACAATATTGTATGTTGTTTTATAGAATATAGGAAATAATGAATACCTCAGTAAAACTGAAGAATAATCCTATGCCTCCACAAAGTTTAAATGCGTAATCAATGGTTGATTGTAACTTTTCCATACAAGCTGGGCATTTGCAATTTTGATCAAGACTTCCAGCGCAACATATTGCCTGTCAATTCAGAAAATTAATCAATAAAAAGAATGAAAGTTGAATGAAAATTTTAACAATCAGTTATTGCAATAGTTCATATGCTTACAGTTTGTCTTTCTTCACACGTTAATTCATTAGGTTTAAGAGTTGTTGATACAAGCTCTGAGAAATGATCTGTAGTGGTTGTTTTATTGAAGCCACAGCAATGGAAAGTATTCTGAACTTGTTCTCTCAAGTTTTCATCAACTTGATTCCAACCCTGTAGAAGTCACATGAAGTTAATAAAATATAATCAAACTTTAGAACTATAGAATGAATAACTTTCTGATACATACGTGTTCAGCGAGTTGTTCTTGTTGCTTGGCATTCACAGCCAGACAAGCGCAGGCAATGCTGAATTGAACCAGGAACAACAGGAACAAAATGAGCATGTAGAAAAATAGCAGGACTTGATGATGCTTGACAGCTCCGATCAAGCCAAGGATGGAGATCAGAATGAGTATCACTCCGCATGCCAGAATGCCCTCGATGATGGGCAAATTGGCAACCAGAGACGACGCTTCTCCATAAACTGCAACGCTGATCAATATGATAGCAACAACCTGTGGAGTACAAATAGAGAGAATGTCTCGTCAACAAGGGTAATTTTTTAATTGAAATATGCTGCATTGATAAGCTAATCAAATATAGACTCGTTGGCTCAGACTCGTTAGAGCAAAGTACAGCATGGTTAATTAATACACATAAAAAATGATACTTACAATGTACAATACGTTTAGGGCCGTGAGGGCATTTTTAGAGCACGTAAAGCCTCCACACATTTTGCCTCCGACACTACTTTATCAGCGCGCAGTCCTACGATATCGATGACTCAAAGACGGGCTCACGACGGAAGACTTGCAGAAGACAGCGGCAGCGGTGCTGCAGCCGTGTATACGCGAGATATCGTCGTCGGGTCTGTCAGAAATACTGGTACAACATGATCTCGTATTATATATCAAGCTTTTGGCGGCCTGCGTGTATATACTCGAGATATATATATAGAGCGACACGAAAGAGACAATGATTCGCGCGAGCACTATCAATTTCCGAGTGACTAGGATCTTATCAATGTCACGCAGACATTTGTGTGCCGCAGTGGTACATACGACTACGACGACGCGAGATAAAATCGACGAGCACAGAGCAGCAGTCAGCAGCAGCAAAGCGGAGCATCCAATTTTGCGATTAGCATGTGTGCGAGCGAGAGGCTCCTCCGTGCGTGTTGTAGTAGAGATGTTATTGACTGCTACTGCTGCTGTGTATACATGCGCGAACGCGGCAAAGGCTGTCGACTGTCATGCAAGCAGCAGCAGAATTATTATTATTGTTGCACGCGTGTGGGTGAGCGGCTGCAGCAGTGGAGTCGTCGCGGAATAGGCGACGCGCGAGCGCGAAAATTCAAAGAGGACAGATGTCTTTCTCGGATTGCGGGAAAAATTATATTGTGAATTTTCGATCGAACTTAGATGGCTAATATTTCTAGAACTGACACCGACTTATTTTTGTATCGTTGCCTTTACATTCACACTTGCTGGTATTGGATGCGCCATCTAGAAGTGAGTTGGTACTACAATTAAACTTTACATATATACAAAATACAATAGTACTTTTTCAGTAACTCATGAACAAGTAGGTAAATACATATTGCTATTTTATACAACTGTTTTTTTGATGAATGAGGAAATTATTTCGCTGAAACTTTTCATAAAATAAAAAATTTATGACGAATTTTCATTTTTTCGTGTTCTCTTGAAGGAAGTGGTAACTATAAAACTATGGCTAAAGATACAAAAGGCGCTTTTATTCGAATGAAACTCATGAAAATAATAAGTGTATCTGGAAAATATTAGTGCAATTCACCATGAGACATACTAAACGTCCAAACTCGGACTTGATTTAACATTTTTGCCGAATTATCATTCTCGGTGGGCAAAAATTCTACTTTTTCTGAAGTATGTATTCCAAATATTTTATATGTAGTTGTTGTTGTTTTTATTTACAAAGGTAAATTAGTCTTAATTTTCAAAATAATAGTATTCAATTAATTTATATTGATGTTGCCCAGTTGGCGAAATTTTTATTGCATAAACTGTAATGATCATTCACCCGAAGCTGAGACTTTATTGATTTTTTTCGCGATAAGTGCAATGAAAGGTCTCTTATTATTGGCCTTTGACCGACAATCGAATTAAACTTTAAAAGCCGCAGTACCGTACATTAATTAGCTCAGGATAATTTTTTGTGCATTAATCTCTATTTGTTTCAGATCATAAACAAAAATCGATTCGGCTCGTCACAAAATTCAAATCATTATAAATCACCCTTCGAGTGAAAATCCGAGCTTAATAAAGCGATCATCAAAAATTAAATGCTTACCCTCGAATCGAATCATCGATATACTCGCGAATTACTCATCGGCGCCGCTCATTCGTTATATCGTACCTTACCTTTACCATTTTTTTTTTATCGATAACACGTCGCAACGACGAAACAGAGAAGAGACGTATTTTATCGACGACGATGTCTCCCACGATCCATGAAAGCTTCCCTCGCAACGGCACAGATAGCGTAGAGTGGATTGCGCTCGAAGCGTCAAAGCTCGATTCGCTCGTACTTGTGTACTGAAAGAACGAAACTAGGACGCGCGATAGATTGCGACGCTGCGCATATATACGATTGATCACATTCATTTATACTTTATTCGTATTATTATTTTTTTTTTTTTTTAAATATTTACAAACCCAACGCAGCCGAATCGACTCTTTTCACTCTCAAAGAGTACAAAAAATTTCGCCTGACTCACATCGTTGTACATGATACACGCATCGATCAACGACGCGTCGCGTACATGCGCGTGTTTTACAAAACCATCCACGCTCGCGAGTCACGCTCGTTATACTATTAATATCAACGCACAAAAAAAAAAAACAATAACAAACAAAAAACATCATCATCATTGACAGGTGCACTCGGTCACCCTCATCCTCGGATACCTCTTGATCGTGTGCGTCTTGGCGTCCTCGCTGACTATCAGTACGGCCACGTCGCCGTAGCCGGCCGGCGCGCAGCACGTCTCCGGCGCTCGATCCGGCCGCAGCACGTGCATCATCGTCTGGACGATGGCGTGATTGGTCGTGTGGGCGTCGGCGCTCAGCGGGAAGCGACAGCCGCCGGCGCAGTAGCCGGCCTCGAAGCCGTCCGGCGCCACCACGTAGTCCGGCATCGCCTGGAGATCGCCGAAGCGCACGTACAGCTGGTGCAGTCGACACGCGCCCTCGCTCGCCTTCTTTCTCTGCTTTCGCCAAGGGGGTGCTGCTGCTGCTGCTGCCGGTGGTGCTTTCGAGCGTTTCCAACGATCGGCAGAGAGGCTTCTGTCTAGAGATTGGCTGTTCCGAGACTCGTAGTAAGCCACGACGAAGGCTTCCTGGCTCATGAATCGCAGCAGCCTCGACCTGTCGCCTTTGCCGCTTCCGTTCAGCTTGAGCCGAAACACCAGCTCGCGCCCGTGATTCACGCATTTATCCAAATATTCGTATACGTCGATCGTCAGCCAGCCGCGACGATTCGCCTCGATCCGGACGATATCGATAATCGTCCACCTTCCACTCTCCACTGGCGGTTCGCAGTCCTCCGGCTGGTAAATGGATAGCCGTCGATCTCCGTCCAAGAGGGAGCCGTCCGAGTAAAAGTGTAGCTGGGCTTTGACGACTCCGCCGATCGTCGGCGTTCTCGATACGTCGAAGTGCAATCGATTTTTCAAATTGTCGTCGTCGAGCGTCCGTGCGTACGTCATGATAATGTCACTGCCCATCGTCGCGGGCTCCGAGTCAACGCTGCTTCCTATGAATTTTTTTATCACAATCGTTGCACAAATTTACACGGTGTATAGCCGAGTACACTTACCGTTGACGATACTTTCATAGATGCCTCGTATGTAACGCGCCGACGACGCCGAATTCTGTTTCTTGGTATCATCGTCGTCGTCGTCGTCGTCGTCGTCATTGCTCGTCGTCGTTTGTTTTTCAGGCAAATCGAGAATACTCAGAACGTCCACCCTATTCTCCACGGTCCGGTCGAGTCGATCGTCGTTCGCGTAAACGCCCGTTGACGATTGCTGCTCCTCCTCGGCAAAGATCGATTTTATCGTTGTCGCTAATAACAGCACGACGATGTACAGTAAGCACCACAGTGGTCCATTGGCAATTTTCATGGTTCTGCTAGAGACGAGAGAGAGAGAGAGAGAGAGAGAGGGTCACGTGTGCCTCGATATAAACACGACCGAATTTCGACGTAAACAAAAGTGCGCGAATCAGCTGTTGACTCGAGATACGACTGGAGCTCTTGCGTTTGTGCGAGACCTTGAAATTGGTCCCAGAAATCGAAAAAAGTTCGGTCGAGTGTTTTGAGTACAGAAAAAATAACATTTTTGAAGTACTTTAAAAATTTTAAAGAATTTAGGATCGCGAAGATATTTTATCTAATTGTTAAAAGTTGTAGATTCTTTAATCTGACAATTCCCAATTTGTTCTCGAAGATGTACCGATCGATGACTTGCGGTAAATTTCCATGAAATTACGTATTAATGCCCACTTCAAAAATTTCCGCACTCTTGTCGCGACCATTTTCTACGATAATGCGCTTGACAAAACTATTAAAACTATTTTTTTTTTTTTTTAAAGAAGATATATTGTTATTTTTAAGAAAAAGTAAAAAGAGACGAGTTATCGGTGTGTCAACGATATAAATTATCCTATCGCCGGCGTAAATCATGGAATACGGATATATAGACCATACGCGAGCGTTAAATTTTTACGCTCTCTCGCCTTAAAGTATAATTTTACACGCCGTTTCGGCTGTAAGTACCTTACAATCGCAATCGAGAAGTTTCTTTTTCGCTCGCGTTCATCGACACATCGGCATCGCTTATTATGTATTCTTCAATTTCTCGCCTCGCTCCGTATCGCTTGTCGACGGGACGATCGTCGTGTCGAGTGCGCGCGCGTTCGATAATGTGCATCAACGTATACACATAGGATGCACGCACAATATCGGCAGCTGCTCAAGGCGATGATACCTCGATGCAAAATCAGTGTGTGTGTGTATATTATTATATACACCGAACCGTGCGTATGTATCGCGCGCGAGACTCGAGAGCCAAGCAATAAACTCGTTATAAAAATCGACAATCGCTTATCTCGATGCGCCTCAGCGTATACACGATGCGGTAGCAATAATAAACATATACGATTGAATTTTCGCGCTGATCTCGATCGATCGGACGCTGCGCGATACAGATTTATTATACCGATCTCGCGGCTATGGAACGTGTTTTATCTCGTGCGCGATCGAGCCTTCGAAGCGAATCTTCTTCCTGGACTATTCGAAGCAGGCTTTACGAAGCTCGTTGCTTAATTGTAAGACGTTGCGGCTGTGACGGCTTTCCATCGACTTCTGGAAACACTTGCAAATCGAGTTCGTTCTTTTTTTATATTTTTATTCAAAGAATTAAGAGCGATCCGATACATCATGTACTGTCCGATTAATCTCTATTGTACGATTTTCGGCCGATATCGCGCCTTATTTTCGTGATAAAAGTGAAAAAAAAAGAAGAAGAAAAAATTGTGTACATTAGTCATTTGCATTAAATGCGACTCAGACACATTGTTCAAGTGGATTATACTATTTTATATTGTCGTAGTCGCCCGAAGCTCGTCGAGTCACGCGAATCGCCGCATTGTGTGTATATATACAATCAATGTGTAACATTATTTTAATCGTTTATAAATTCCAACGTACAATGTGTATCGTAGGCGAGACGATTTTATATACAATATGTATACGCATTCGCGCGATCGACCGCTCAATTTCTCGCGGTATATACTGCATTTACGGTCGTTTTAGGTATCGAGCGGCGGCATTGATTGAGATCAATTTTTCTCATTTCTTTCCCCGCGCGATCTCGCGTATAGTCCGAGAGATGACATTGAATATTCTGGAACTCCTCGGTCGTCGTCGTCGTCGTCATTGTGTCAAGGCGCAAAAAAGAGGCGATCTACCTCAAAGTCAACTCGTTTCGTGTCATAATTTACGAATTTAATCGATGATCATTGAAACTAATTAGGATACGTCGAATATCGACTGCGTAAAGCTTGAAAACTTGATCGTTAACTTTGAAGCAATTTACCTCGTCTTGCACACATAATATTACTCGGCTGCTGCTATACATATACACGCGGAAATGAAGTAAACACACCGCGGCAGGTACAAGTGCGTAAATATACACACACGCCGAAGTTTAAGCGATTCGAGAAGTTATATATATGTACTATATATATAAGGGGGATGGTGGGAGAGTTTCCACGCGCTTCATAGCTGCTGCTGCTGCTGCTACAGTTCGAAAGCTCGGCGCTCGTCTGCGCGGAGAGCCTCGAGCAGCTCCGAGCGATGATCGGTAAGAAGTAATGTATGGCCAAGGAGGGAAACGCACGCGCTTACAGCAGCAGAATACAATGCGTATACGTACGTTTACGTACGCGTATACAAGTGTGTGCGTGCCGTATAACCGAGAAGATTCTCCAAGACGATAAGTTAGTTTGACTGATAAACGGCTCTCGGGCTTTATAAAGCCGACTACAGGCGCATCGATACTTTCCATTCCTCGAGCGTCGCGCGTATATCGTGGGTTGCTGCTGCTGCTGCTGTATTTTATCGATCCCGATTTGATTTTTTTTTAAATTCGTTGGGATATTGTGATCGAGGATCCAGAGAGGAGACGTGTGCCGACGATCGACGCTAATAATTTCGAACGGTGTGCCCGAATGTCGTGTGACAGTGTATTCATTTTCTGATTTCTGCACTTTATGATTACGGAGTGATTTCAAGATGGCCTGTCATCCATAAAAAGGATTTTGAAAAAAAAGGGCAAAAAATTGCAAGACAATTAAAACCTTGAACAGTATAGTTGCAGAAGTCGGTAGTAGTTTTAGATCCTAAGAGTTTTTTCGGGATATGGAAAACAAGCCACGCACGAAACAATGGCCACAGTATCTGGCAGCTATAACCGGTAAGTTGATTCGCCAAATTTTTTCTTTTTCACGCATCTTCTCTCTCCTCTCTCTCTCCTCCATCTTCGCAACGTAAATAACAAAACAAAAAAAAAAAATAATCGTCACCCATCCAGCGACCATGTCCCTGGCCGTGGCCGGCTCACACATCGGCTGGACGTCGCCGACCCTGCCGAGCCTTCAGGAGGCCTCCTCGCACCTGCCGATCACCTCGAACGACGCCTCGTGGATCGCCTCGTTCTACCTGCTCGGCTCGATTCCCGGTAACGTCGTGGCCGCCTTCATGGTCGACTCGATCGGTCGCAAGGCCAGCCTGCTCCTGGCCGGGCTGCCGCTCACGGTCGGCTGGCTGCTGATCATCTTCGCCTGGAGTCCCTACGCGCTGTACGCGTCGCGCTTCATCAGCGGCCTGGGCCAGGGCGTCGTCTACGTCGTCTGTCCCATGTACATCGGCGAGATCGCGGACAAGAACATCCGCGGCTCGCTGGGCAGCTTCATCAAGCTGATGGTGACCTTCGGCGAGCTGTACGCCCACGCGATCGGGCCCTTCGTCAGCTACGAGTGGCTGGCCTACAGCTGCATCGTCATACCCATCGTGTTCCTCGCCACCTTCATCTGGATGCCCGAGTCCCCGTACTACCTGATAATCAAGAACAGAAGGCGCGACGCCGAGCGAAGCCTGACCAGCCTCAAGCGGTACATGAGCAAGGACGACCTCGAGGAGGACATGGACCAGATGCAGAAGACGGTGATACGCGACCTGAGCGATCGCGGCCAGATCTGGGACCTCTTCAACACCCGGGGCAATCGTCGGGCCGTCTTCGTCTCGTTCGGCCTCCAGGTGATACTCCAGTTCAGCGGCATAGCCGCCATCGAGTCGTACACCCAGCAGATATTCGACAACGGCAAGACCGAGTCCGAGCCGGGCCTCTCGGCGGGCGTGGCCGTCATCGTTTTGAGCTGCATGCAGCTGGTCGGCGGTCTCGCGGCTGCGGCGGTGGTCGACCGAGTGGGCCGAAAGCCGCTGCTGCTCATCACCACTTTTCTCGCCGGGGTCGTGCTCAGCATCAGCGGCACCTTCTACTACCTCAAGGACTCGCTGGGCTGGGACATGACGGGCTACGGCTGGATCCTCGTCACCTCGATCATCTGCTACGAGCTCATCATCGCCCTGGGCCTGAGCCCACTGCCCTACATGATGCTCGGCGAGCTCTTCCCGACCAACGTCAAGGGTTTCGCCGTCTCGCTGGCCAATCTCTGGGCCTCCCTGCTGGCCTTCGTCGTGTCCAAGATGTACCAGGTGATCAGCGACTCGTGCGGCGTCTACGCGTCGTTCGCCTGGTTCGCCGCCACCTGCTTCGTGGGCATCGGCTTCATCGTGTTCGCCGTGCCCGAGACCAAGGGCAAGTCGCTGCTCGAGATACAGGAGGAGCTCAACTGTCGCCGCGGCCGGCCCAAGAGGAAGAAGTGCAACGAGATGCAGATCAGCACGATCGCGTGAACGATTGCGCGCATGATTTTTGAAAGTAAAATTTCTCTCGTGTATTATGTATAGGGCCCTCCCCCGCGCGTACGTCGTTACAGAGCCGTAAGTAAGTTTTTTTTCTCAATAGCAGTTAAGAATCTCCAAGACGTCTAATTAATTGCGCTTCCCGAGTCTATGCACGTTACGAACGAACGATTGTATATTTTATATAAGCTGTAAGCTATATATTGTAATACGTACACTCATTTTTATAGCGAAACGATATACCCCGATCAATTGTATAAATCTGACACACTTCGTTTTTATTGTTTCTTTTTTTTTTTTATATTACATACGTTTAGTAATTCATGATGTCCGAATTGATATTTCATTTTTTTCTTCTCTTGCTCGTTGCGTCGCTGCAGTAATAGATTGTGATTTCTGTATATATATATCATCATCGTGAGGCGAGCAATGAAATACAAATCTGCGACATCGATCAATGTGAGACTGATTATACTCTTAACGATAATTTTAGTAAACAAATAAAGAAAGAAAAAAAAAGATGCTGACATTGCTCGGCAGTAAAATTGTATCCATGAAACCGCCTACTACTTCATTTATTAAATGTCTCTCCCAATCACTTATCGAAATTAATTAGAATTTCTGCATCGATACGATATGAATCACGTGACTGCAGCGAGTTGGAATTATCATATGAATAATAATGGTCAAGCAGAAGTGGCTATATTTAGCAAACTTTTATTGCACCATATACAAACTTTTTTTTTGCAAATCGCACAAGTGCATGCGAGCATTCACAAGCCGATACGGCGATAATCCGACTTTATCTCTGATTAAATATTTGTTATAATAAAACCAGTGCTTGGGTAAATATGGGCATTCGAGAAAATTGCAGAAAAACCCCCTTCCACGGATTTTTCTTCGGCAAAAAAACCTGGGACTTTCCTGCATACGAATTTTTGCAGACTATCGTTGTATCAAGAGCTATTTATAAAAATTTAATTACGAATTCAAAATGGGAAACAACAAGATATTAAAAAAAAAGGCGAACAATACGCAGCGCACCCGCGTGTGTGTGTGCTGCTGTTATACGAATTGCGACTAATTGAACGAAAAATAAACGGAAAGAACACATATGGGATGACGTTTTTCCTCGCGTGTATTGTGTGTTCTGGAAGATTCATCGATATTGATTTCGACAATTATTACACGCGCGCGTATATAGGAGCAGCTCTCGGTTTGGTTCTTTGAACTTGAAAATGCGTGTGAATTCAATCAGAAAATTAAATAATCATGTCAACACGTGTATTTTTCTTTTCTCATCAAATGTCAATACATACTCTTTTTTTTTATTTTTAGTTTACAATTCATCTATACAATGATAACAGTTCGACATATTATAATATATGTTAAAATTGATTTCTCAATTTACTCACACTCTCGCGGGTATAATATATTTTCCTTCGCACTCCGCGAAAAAAACAACAATCGCTCGCTCTCCTCGCACACATTATCGCATTCGATACATCTCGATTTCAATTTAAAATTTTTATACGAATATTTCGTCATTATTGTTTTTCTTCTTGCTTCTCTCTTTTTTTTTTCATTATAAGTAATAATACTCTCTTTACATATCGTTGAATAATTCGCGACTCATCGTCATCTCTCGGTCGCGTGCTTATGAACAGTTTACATTTGCTCGTTGTAACAATCAAGATTGGCACGGTGCGGAGATCCTCGATACAATTCACTCGCCACCGATCTCGCCGCCGATCGATTCGATCGATTCGATCGTCGCTGTTGTTGTCATTGCATTATATATTATTTCGTCGATAAAATTGACGATCTCTCGCGTCTGAAGTGCCGCTGCGACGTAATTGTCGGGGATAATTTCGTCAGGCGCAAATAGACACCCGTAAGTTTGGATATTATTAATTTTTCAAAATCGTGAAAATTCAGCCAAGGATAAAAAGCCGTATGTGATTACAGCTGCGCGAAAACGACACAATTTGCGCATTCGAGTACATTCGTTGTCTTGTATTCCGCGCACTTATTAAGCGATCGAACGCGCGTGTATCAAAAAATTCAATTGTTCTCGATAAAACTTGTGGGTATACAATACGAACGCGCCTATGAATTTATATTATTACGTATACATACGTGTGCGTGAGCCCCGCGATATCATCTATCCGCGCTCGTATACACAACGGAAAAAGAAGACACACACACACACAGCAAAAGACAGAGAGAGAGAGAGCAGAGGAGAACGAGAGAAAAAAAAATCCTCGAGTCATTTGTATCTTACACATTGGCATAGAATCCGCGTTGCGCGACTCCGATCATTATTATTACCATCGGATTTATATATCAGTTGCTTGCGGATCTCTCTCACTTTTTTTTATTTATTTATTAATATATTAATAGCCGCAGCCGCGAGCTCGTTATCAAATTGAGGGGGTTTAGTCGATTAATTGATACAATTATACATGTAATGTAATAATATAAACACGATGCCGTTTATAGTTAATAATATTTTTTCTTTTTATATTTATAATTGTTTGTACATAATGCAATTTTTTTATATTTATAAACGCGAGCGCTCCGATTTGTCATTGACTCGGTATTCCATGTAGGCTTCGTTTATTTATTTATTTTTAGTAATAACTCCTTCGAATTTTTATGTAATATTCTTCTTTTTCTTCCTTTTCCAATCATCGGACTCTATAGAACTTCGACGTGCGGTGCCTCATTCGCTTGCGTATATATATTCTTTTATATATCACACTCATTCGGGCAGCGACGGGATACACAATGAACAATTTTTTTTTCTCTCTATTATACGACTTTGGAATCGGATACGTGCGGAGAAATTAACTTTTTTTTATATGGTTCAACGCAGGTACTCGGCACAGAATTTAATCAATCGCTCATTGTTTTTCTTTTTTGCTAAAAAATAAAAATCAATCGTCATATGCTCTTTTTCGGGTTACGCACTTGGCGTCATCGTATCGATCGCGAAAAACACGCGTATACGATGCATACAAAGTGTATACGCAGAGTGAAATGCGATTCTTCGCTTTTACGTGGCGTATGTACGAGAGGCCGCGCGCGTCGCGATATCAAACGGAAATTGACACTGACATAGCTCGTAGTTTTCTTTTCTCTCTCTCTCACTCACTCACTCTAACCGCACAGGTACACTCGCTTACAATCATCACACACACACACATTATTGTGCATACGGTATATAGTCGTCTTTCTTTTTCGTCGATCAACAAAGTCGAAGATGAGAGAGAGATTATAAGCAATCGAGCTTGGAAAACAATTTTCCACGTAATACGCGGTATTGACTCGCGATTTAATACGGATATGATGATTCGCGTGCAAGTAGTTAACGATACCGTATTAATGCCGTCGTCGTCTCTACTATTTTACTATTTTTCATTTTAATTAACGCGACTTTCAACGATCATCAGTTCGATCGGTATAACAAAGAGCCCACCACACGCGCGAACGTAAGAATAGGAGAAAAAAAATTAATCAAGGGGCAAGCCGCGTATCTCGTACATATAATATAAGTAATATATAACGAGCGGTGTACGTTAGCCGCGCGAAGAAAAGATTTTTTTTTGCGAGTGCTTATTGACATAGATTGAAAAATTCAGGTCGCAATATGAGTACTGCTCTGCGCCGCGCGTCGCACATGTATAACACACACACACACACGCATACGCATACATGCATACGTAATACACGTGTTCGCGCCGTATCCGAGGAAAACATGTTTCTCCGTTTTCACCGAGCTGAGAGCTGCTATACGCGGTATATATAATGGATATGGGTCAAAATAATACTTTTTTACAAAACCGTGCGCACGTATGTCACCGATCTTGACGCGCTTTTGGTATGTTATAGTACATGGTAAAAAGGTCCCAAAAAAAAATTTTTAGACCCCCTCCCCCCTCCTACCCCCCACTTCCGGTATAAACGTCCATTTTCGATCTATATTTTTTCTGAGGACATGAAGCAAGTAAAAAATCTGAAAAAATTCATAAAAATACTTTTCCACAATCCAAACAACCTTGAATTTTTTCAGATTTTTTGAGTGCTTCAGGCCTTCAGAAAAAATTATTGAAAATTTCAAAAATCGAGATACGGCGGTATGAGCCGATGTAGTACTCGGAAATTTTTTCAGTTATTTTTCGCATTAAAAAACATAACCTCAATTTTTTTCAGATTTTTTCAGATTACCTAACGCACCTTTTGAAGCCAAAAACCGATTTTTTTGACGAAAATAATTTTTTTAGGACAGTACGGAGCCTCGAAAAATCTGAAAAAAATTTTTTCTTGTTTTTTTCATCAAAATACGTAATCTCAAATTTTTTCAGATTTTTTAATTGAAGGCGATAGCTTCTAGGGCCGAAAAATGCTATTTTTAACAAAAAATGGTTCCTAGAACCCGATGGTTCCGGTGAAAAAATTTGAAAATATTTTTTTTGAATTCCTTGTCAAATTTTAATAAATTTTGACCGTTTCAAAAGTTCGATTGAAGCTTCCTAGCTCATTTTAGAGCATCAAACGAGTTTTATCATTCCTTAATGTCTTCAGAAACGTCTTCAGATATTTTGCACTAATCTTTGTCCTGCTCTAAAATGAGCTAGGAAGCTTCAATCGAACTTTTGAAACGGTCAAAATTTATTAAAATTTGACAAGGAATTCAAAAAAAATATTTTCAAATTTTTTCACCGGAACCATCGGGTTCTAGGAACCATTTTTTGTTAAAAATAGCATTTTTCGGCCCTAGAAGCTATCGCCTTCAATTAAAAAATCTGAAAAAATTTGAGATTACGTATTTTGATGAAAAAAACAAGAAAAAATTTTTTTCAGATTTTTCGAGGCTCCGTACTGTCCTAAAAAAATTATTTTCGTCAAAAAAATCGGTTTTTGGCTTCAAAAGGTGCGTTAGGTAATCTGAAAAAATCTGAAAAAAATTGAGGTTATGTTTTTTAATGCGAAAAATAACTGAAAAAATTTCCGAGTACTACATCGGCTCATACCGCCGTATCTCGATTTTTGAAATTTTCAATGATTTTATCTGAAGGCCTGAAGCACTCAAAAAATCTGAAAAAATTCAAGGTTGTTTGGATTGTGGAAAAGTATTTTTATGAATTTTTTCAGATTTTTTACTTGCTTCATGTCCTCAGAAAAAATATAGATCGAAAATGGACGTTTATACCGGAAGTGGGGGGTAGGAGGGGGGAGGGGGTCTAAAAATTTTTTTTTGGGACCTTTTTACCATGTACTATAACATACCAAAAGCGCGTCAAGATCGGTGACATACGTGCGCACGGTTTTGTAAAAAAGTATTATTTTGACCCATATATATATTTTTGTGCACTCCCCCGGCTCACGCGCGACTTCGACGACGACAAAGACGATAAGATTGAAGTTTTGAAATAACAAAACGTTGCATCGTGTAGCATTACATCTATCTCCGCTGTTTCTTGTTGTCGTATCGAAGTTTTCAAAATGTATAGAAAAAAGTAAACGTCGACCTGCATCCGCAGAGCCGCCCACGCGAACATCGACAGCACAACATCGTGTATCAATTATTATTTTCTATCTTTTACTTTTGCTTTCGTAATTGATGCAAGCTCTTACTGGCAATTTTCGTAACGCGTCACGAGTAGCACACTCGATAATAAATCACGCTGTAATAGACAAGTACGGACACACACACACACACACACACACACACACACATCGAGTTTTTGCACTGCACCCGCAACGACCATTACATACATACACATTTGCTATTGTCTTAACCCGATACATGTATTATAACGCTGAGTAAGTAACATCGATCAATCCATCCGGTGTAACGGAGCATCGTATAGTTGACAGCAGAGCATGCGGCCTTTTAGTTTTTGGCGCATTGTACAAAGCAAGCGTGGTACATATACAATATTGAACATATATGCGGCGCAACCAACACCGCACCGCATTACACACACACACACACACACACACACACACACACTTTACACGAAAAAATGGAGAGAAGAAGTTTTGTAGGTATATTATACGATGCGCTCGATTTGGAAGCACGTCGTGCACGACACCGTGTTATTATTATGTCGATGCACGAGAAGATCAGTGTTTTCGCGCGCTGGAGCACACCACCACGATCACTGGTGTAAGTCAACGTTCATTGTTGTCGTTATCATCTGTGCGACCCTTAGTCGACGACACGTAGTAGTCGGCGTACTTTTCACGTCGACTGACGTTTTAATTTTCCACTGCTGCTTCAAGGCGTCGTCGTCGTCGTCGTAGTCGTAGACGCGTTCACAGGTACCGAGTGATCCCGATTCAGCGAGTTCAGTAGCTCCTCGTTCTCCTTGCGAACTGTAGCAGAGGATGCCGGAAAAAAAGAGAGAAAAAGAAAAAGGATCGATCAATCGTTATGGCTCAATTTACCGAGAGATGATGTTGTAAGATTGTGACTCGTGTGTGCAGTTATATTGTATTACATAACGTTACTATGTTACAGTCGAGACAAATGGATGAAATAATTTACAAAAAGAGTGTTTCGGTTTTTTTCTTATTGCGTCATTTTACTGTGTCAAAGTGTTATCGATTAGAACAAAAGAGTGATGAAATTGTGTATGTTTAATAAGTCACTATTAGTATGTTATGATTAGCTTTGCAAATAAAAACTACAAACTAAAATTCTATACAATAATATTGATTCATTGTAGATTCTTTAAAGAGAGAATATTGACAATTAACTGTTTAATAGGTAAAATCGTAATCTATATTTGTCGCATTTAGAGATGCAGAGGTAACTCCTCTACACGCAATACTAAATAGGTATGGCATATATAGACGTTTAATAAGTCATAGAAGGCTCCGCCGTCAAAGGGGGATCGTGCGCATTTCTCTTTAACATTGCACAAAGCAGCTTGACCGGCTGCCACCACCACTATACAGCAAACACATTCTATTATATACATGAGTAAATCAGCTTGGACAGTTTCCGGAGAGCTATATAAACCTGGGGTTGTTGCTGCTGCACATTTGACTTGTGACATTTTGAGGGAAATGAATCCAATTTTCAAACACGTCTTAAAAAGTTATATTATTACGAGCTTTTTATCGTATCGAAAAAGAGATACAAAGTTTTGCAAGTCCTCGTAACGACAGTGAATTATACGCGATGCGCAGCGAAAACTACGATCGGAGCAACAACGTCGTCGACGGAAAAGGTAATTTATCGTGTGTACGTTTTGCAAAAGAGAGAAAGAAAAAAAAATAAAGTAATAAAATGAAATAACGAATGCATCACCGAGAGGCTTCTCGTGCATACAATGGCTCTTTGAGAGAGAGCCGTATTAAAATTTACAGTTTTCTTTCTCGCTCGCGCGTTGCCGTTTTCCGCGCGCTCGAGCTGAAAAAAGCTCGACTACTACTACTACTACTACTACTACTACACCTTCTTTTCTTGGCGCGTTTATTCTTGACGTTTTTACGAGCTGTGTGCTGTACCTATACTGCTTGCTACTACTGCTATACGAGGCAGCTTTTGTGTAACGGTTGCAGCACTGCACCGCGTCGCCGCCTCGAGGCCGATTTTCACGCGGCCACTGTATACGTCGACGAGAGGGATGACGTGATGCATTTTTTGTCTCTCGATTCGCATGAAAAGGATATGTTTTTCTTTTTATTATATCACGCGAGACACAACGTGGGTACAACAAACTTTGTAACGTGCACATTGTTAGATATATGGTTGATTCTCCTGAAATCTGCTTTTTGCATGTCTTTATGCCATATTCTTAAACTAGTAAAGATGAGCCAAAACTGGCTCGGTCATTCATTCAATATTGTTGTATTCTTCATGATAGGACATAAATATTTCAATTTTTTAGGGTCAGTTAAATTTGCCGTGAAGATATACATGCCAAATGTCACCTCCGTGGCATGTCTACATCTCAAAATCAACTCTATTTGCATGTACCATGCATTCTCATTAGCACCTGACCCTATAATAACTATGAGACCAGCTTCTATACATCCAGAGTAAAGTTTAAGTCTATTATAGGGCTTTGAAAAATGTTTTAAAAAAATTTCCCACGCAATTGAAAAATGTCTCGGATTTTAATCATGCTTCTGAATAATTTCAAACATACCGCCTGCTTTGGGTCGCTAACTCATTTTTGATGTCGCTAGATACGTAAATGTCAAGTATTATAGCCCAGCTTTCGATTGGTGTAGGTTGCGGGTTCAAATTTTACATTTTATCGATGCTGCGATAATTATTCTATTGAAAAATTCACGTGTGTCAAAAAAACGGTCACCTCCGTGGACATGAATATCTCGAGCTATGATCATTCTTTTTAACCGCTCGCCCCGTCAAAAGACTCGTTTTTCATGACCAAATTTCGGGTTGTGCGGAAAATTTTGTGCGTTTCTTATTTTTCTTACATAGTTGATCAAAGCAGCGATTTGTCACCTCCGTGTGTGTCACCTCCGTAACCGAAAATAGTCGATTTTAAGCATAAAATCGGACATAGTTTTCGTAAAACGAAATCTCAAAGCCCCAGATTCAATAATTATTCATATTTTATGGTTTAAAAAAGGGTAAACTAGTTCGCGCCGTTCAATATGACAAAAAAATTTTCACCATTTTTTCGTTTTCCATACCCGAAAAAGCAGATTTCGGGAGAATCAACCATATAAGCGTATAGAAAGTTTTGGCAAAGGATCAACGTCGACACGAGCGTATAGCTTTAATTAACCCGTACAGAGTAACCAAACGAGGAAATCCAGAGGAATCTCGTCGTGTATACAGCAAATTTTACCCGGGCTCGAGTATACTCGGTTGTACGCCTAACTACTGCAATACTACCTCTGCTACTAGACTTTGCTCGATTGGCTTCAGATGCGCGTACCTATATATACATATAGCTGTGCGTGTGTGCAGTCCGTGCACTTTGAGCAACGTCGAGCAAATTAGTCGGGGTGTGCGCGCGAGCGAGCGGGTTTAATGCTGCTCCGGCTTAATACGCTCGATGCTGTTTGAATTGCGTATACATGTATAGCAGGTAGTACAAGTGCAGAGTTGTCTCTCTGGTATATAGGTATGAATCGTTAAAATACGTCGGAATTTCGTCGTCGAGCTCGGCTGTGCACGAGGATGATGGAATTATCCAATGGTTTTGTTTTCTTTCAGAAACAGATGGTTCAATGTGTAAACAGAGAGAGAAAGAAAGAGCACGTGCACTGTCAACTTATTATTGAGTTTCTTTCACATTTGAGATCATTTTGTTATTCTGGAGCTTTTAATCGATATCGAATGCTACAACTAAATTATCAGTAAAAATGAAAATGCTGAGAGAACTTGATATTATTGCAATGTTGCAAAATGATTATCAAGTTTCAGGCGTGACAGTAAAAAATTAAGTATTTCAAATTAAGCAGAAAGGCTTTTGAAGAAAGCTTGATCACAAGCGTCAAATTTACAATTTATAATAATTGAAATGTTATGAAAAAAACAAAAAATTTGATGCAAACAGTTACGATATCTGCTCAAGTTATTGGTCCAGTTTTAATACTAAAATCGTTTACATTCATTAATATATTCACAAAGATGTCAATAATCTAACTTGGTTTATTAAATTTGTGTATAATTAACATACTCAATTTCTTCTGGTCAAGGTTTGTCAATCCCAGAGGAAGTACCCTTTCTTGATAGATCTTTATTTTGATAACAAAGTTGGCAAATTACCTGGTGAGAAGTTATTAAACCTACTGATATGAATACTGGAGGCAATAAGTCTGGTGGCTTAGGTGACCTTACTGCGCTCCATGCTAAAATGAAATAGTTGATGCCTACGTTTGCTGGTTGAAGTGGCAGTTGCACACACGCTAACTGAGTGCTGGTGCTTGAAAGGCCTGCCTGGGTGAGTAGTAGGGTTGGCCGTTTTTAGGCTTTTTTCTAGAATCGCTTTGTAACAGTGATTTTCTGTTAGTTTCATGTATAAAATAAAAGCTTATTCAAGGCAGGTGCGTACAAATGATTCTTTCTGTCTCCTTAACGTCGATTAATATTTTTTTCGCTGTTTTTTGCTCAAATTCGCCTTTTTTCACTCTACAACGCGCCAAAAATGGAAAAATGATGTTTTGCGATTCCAAACTACACGATTTATCAACTTATAGGCTAATAAACATGGTTCAACCGCCACCTGAGCTCAGAATATGGAACCCCATAATGCGTATACAGCCGGGATTTTGGCTGTTTTTTGCCCATTTTACCCGATTTTGAACTACATGGTCGAGGTTGATTTTTAAATTCAACACCAAATACCGATACAAGAAACGCATGGAAATAAGTACAAATCTTGTTATGTACATTTCATAGTTTTTTGTTGGTGTTCAGATATAGTGTTTCAAAAGTTGTCAAGTTGGCAAGTCAAAAGTTGAGTTCGGAAACACAACGCCTTAAAATATCAAATGATGGATATCTCGAGCAGGCAAGCGAGCAATAGGTGCTTGAGCAATAGAGTTTCATGCGGCAATACGAAGTTTGCATGTGTGGAACTGCCATTGCCACTGTAGTGTTTACAACATGTGCAAAATTTAGATAATTGTATGAGCGCAGCAGATCATCAGATCAGACATCTATGGTATAAATTGGTAAATCATCAGCTGTCAGTGATAAAATTATCTAAACGGACACCTCATTATTGCAACGATTAATCTGACATTTGAAACAAGTCCAAATAAGTATGAAAAGCCTACTCATCCTACATCCTACTTCATCAAGAAAGGGTACTTCCTCTGGAATGGACAAACCTTGACCAGAAGAAATTGAGTATGTAAATTATACACAAATTTAATAAACCAAGTTAGGTTATTGACAGCTTTGTGAATATATTAATGAATATAAACAATTTTATTATTATAACTGGACCAATAACTTCAGCAGATATCGTAACTTAAATTCAATTATCATGAATTATAAATTTATTATTATTAAAAAACGCGTAAATTATAACATTTAATTATTTAGTAGATGTGCTCCTACTTACACGTATATACGTGATACGGTTTTATGGAAAGAGCTCATCGTGTACCGGGAGGAGAGTAATACATTTCTTCCTGGAGTGTATACAAGTTACATTTTTTTTTCATTTTATCATTGCAAACACATACAAAGAAATTACGTGACATCTTATGGTAGTTTTTATGTAAGATCTCAAGTAAGATCTACTGCCAAATCTTACCGAAGGAGCTGAATAAAATTAGTGTTTGTAGGCATCCTTGAGTTCTTTGATTGAATATGTTTGTCATTTTACGTCATTTATAATTATACCCATAGAAAAGCCAAAATGTAGTGACAGATTTGAAAAACAGTCTTTCGAGTTTTTTTCAATGGGCCCTAGACAAATATTTTTTCAAGTTAGATGTATAAAAACAATTGAATGGATTGTCATAATACTGTAGGAGATTAATACCAAGCATTTGACATTTTCATGCTAAATTTTATCAGGTTCCAAGTGTTGGCATCGGTCAATTTAATTCTGTGAGGTTTCATATTGTTTTTTGGATCATTGGCCACAGTTGCAAATTCAGGCTAAATTTTCCAGACCAATTTGAGCTACTTGTACACACAAGTGAAGATAATCTATCATCAACGTTTAATCATGTTGAATAAATCAATTGTAATTCATTGGGCAGGCAAGTAGTTGATTTTGATTTGATACTTAGTTTAAGTTTGCGACTGTGGCCAATGGTCAAAGAACTAAATAAAAACTTATAGAATTCAAATGAATGATGCAAATATTTGAAATCTGATGCCAGTCAACTTGAAAGAGTCAAATACTCCTCGCCAAAGGTGTACAATCTTATTACAATCCTTTTTACTGTTTTCATGCATCTGACCCGACAAAGTACTATCCAATGTGTTATTGAAAAATAAAGTTAATTCTCATTTTCTAATTTTAATTTCAAGATCTGTTGATCAATTTTTCCTATTCAATCCAATTTTTCATTCAATGAAACACATTGAAATAAAATAATTATGAAAAATAATTATTATTTTCAAGTATTGATTACCCATCTTGGAAAATTTGACGAATTTTAAAATCCAACATAATCTTTTTGTACTTTTGATTTTAATCAGATTCTTAGTTGAGATTTTGCCACTAAATCTCACCTGAGATCTTACCTAAGAACGTTAGAAGTTTCACTAGGGTATGAACAATGGAATTTTTTTAATATATAAAGTGTCAAATGTGTGTTTTTTTATCCTTGATTCGACTACGCTATACGTGATGTTGCAGAATGATAATGATCTCGTTTCTATTATATATGTCAACGCACTACAGAGAGTCGTAAATTGTATTATACACTTTTACAGTGCTTATGGCTAGAAAAAAAAAGAATCAATTGCACGCATTCCACGGTGCATTGCACATTGATCGTGATCGAAAGAAGACTTTTTTGTATGTATAAATTATCTGATACGATACTGTCGAGGGTATGGGCAATTCCGCATAGGGTGGCCATGTGTGCGCCTGCATCGAATTCTATGGACACGTAGAGAAAAAATATAGTCCTTGTATGTTTTTTTATTTTTCTCTCTCTCCTATAACTAATTGTAAAAAAAAAAAAAACTAATCATTCACTCGCGCGCGTGTACAATGTTATACACCGTAATCGGGCGATGCATCGATTGAAAATAACGCGCTGCGCGGCGTTACAAGTAAGTGAATTATAATCAGCGATTAACGCGGCGCTCGAGCGACGACAACACGTGCACACGTGTGCGTATATATAATAATAAATAAACGATCGATCGAATCTCGCAGCTCTCTCGCGTAAGTCCGAAACGCGTTTACAATAAAATCACGTAACGCGATGATATTGCGTTTCGTCGTTATACACGCTCCAAGTTATATAGTGAGCGATGAGAAAAGAGAGACAATTACGTTTGCCCGATGCTCCTGCAGTTCCCTGGAGCCGATGGGCGGCTGATGAAAGCTGCTGTGGGTCAGCGTGACGACCACCGCCAGCACCGAGGCCGCGAGTATGAAGAGAAACGTGCCGAGGAGTATCGAGGCGATGCGTCGCTGCCTCGGCGATCTCTCGTCCTCCTCCTCCCGCGCCTCATTCTTTTCCAGATCGTCGAGCAAATCCTCCTGTCGGCTGTGCTTCTTCTTCTGACTCTGGCCGTGCAACGTCCGCAGAGCCTCGAGACTCGTGGGCGTGAGCAGTTGACCGGACGACGGGCTGCGGGTCGGCCGCACCGAGTCGCGACGATGAGCTGCATTGCTGGCTCGTCTCGAGCGATTCGATTGTTGCTGCTGCTGCTGCTGCTGGCCGGATACTACGCTGCCGGTGCTCGGCCTCTTGCACGTGCTCGAGCGACGACCGTCACCTATTCGTTTCGTGTCAAATATGATTTTTTGATTTCGTGAATCGTGTTTACGCGCGAGATCGCAAATTTCCTCAAAAAGTCGATCGATCGGAGCGTTTAATGAGTATACATAGTATACGCGCGAGATCGAGCTTCGCGTGAGTTTCATCAAATATTTGCTTCGAGACATTACTTTCTCTCTCTCTCTTTCGCGAGTATGATGCGTGTGTGCGTCCGCACGCGTAAATACATAAACACACGCCGCGTTGTAACGTACACAATATAATTGCACGTGTGTGGTTTTTCGAAATAATATAAACCCAATTACGTTTATTTTGTTTTTTTTTTTTTACTAATTATGCGCTCGACAAATAAATCAGTGCACCTCGGGGAGCAGAAGCAATTGGCACATGTATATAATAATGCGCGAAGAGCCGGAGAATATAACGATCGAACTTTTCTCTCTGTTTTCACGTATTTACATTGCCTGGCGCGCAGGTGGATGAGTCCCGCGAACAATCGATGCCAATTGCGCGATGCTCTCTTTTTTCTCTTTCAATTCTCGAATCTACCGTGCGCTGTTCTCGTTCGCGCGCAAATAAAAGAGACTCCGCGCGCTCGAGTGAATATAAATTTTAATCGACGCGCGTTAATACCCCCGTCGAAAACGAGCTATTATTTCGTTCGACGCGGGCTTTCAATTTTTGCACGGCACACGTGTGTATAGTTTGGTGCGGGATTTTTCCTTGTTTATTATTTTACGAAATATTAATGGGATAATCCAGCCGCTACACGGCGTACGAAAAACGTCGTTATAATATTCCGATAATACCCGCGTAAATTTATAATGGCCGGACTACGGTTGTGTACCTCGGATCGTTGGGCATACGATAATTAAAACCTTTTGCACTGAGAGAAGAATTTCTTAACGGTTAAGAGATATCCTTCTCTCAGTGTGCATATAATTAACGAAAAAAAAAACAGGGAAAAAATAGTACCCAGTGGCGTCGGCCTGGCCACGCTATTGGCTCTGGGCCTGCCGGAGCTCGTCGAGTATCTCCTGTAAGTGTCCACGAATTCCGAGGGTCTCCTCTGTCTTCGTGGCCGACCACCACCACCTCCTCCGCCGCCTCCTGCGCTGCCGCTATTAGCGATGCTAAACGCGTCGCACTGTATCGCGCTGTTGCGCCTGCGCTTCTGCTGTAACGGCTGCTGCACGACGTGCTGTTGATAATACTCCTCGGTCGCTGCTTCTTGCTGATGATAATGACCGATACCACTGCTACTGCTGCTAGGCTGCTGCTGCTGCTGCTGCTGCTGCAGCAGATTACGAGGCGGCGGTGCCAGCGATAAATCGGGCGGCTCGCATAGACGCGACGATTGGAGGGGCTGTGGCTGCTGATGATGATGACGATGATGATGATTTTGGTAGTGATGGGACGGCGCCGGTGAAGCTTCTTGGCCGCCCTGGGACGTGTCGTCGATTACGAACATGGTGCGCTCCTCGGACGTGTTGGACAGGTTGCGCTGGCGCGTGTACTCCATCTCGCGCTCCATCATGATCCTTAATCTCTTTGATTCAATTTAGAGAGAACTCGCGCGGATACATATAATTATATTCGGCGAGATATAGCCTGAGAATTCCGCCTTAATCGCTCTTATAATTACATCTCTCCTCGGTGTGCGTATGTATAAACGAGATAACGCAGCTACATGGACTTCGTGGCTCGAGCTTCCTTCTCTGCGCGGGAGTAAAGCGAGGAAGCCTACATCACAGCAGTGGCATCGTCGTATACCGAGCTTGCAGCACGTGTAACGTATACATATAGTACGTTTATACACGTACACAATGGCTCGGCCTCTGCAGCGTGCCTCTATTGTACTCTACGGCGGCGGTTGCTGACCCACTTTGTTCGGCGCGAGACACATTCCTCCCCGCGCCACGCTGTACTGCTCGTCGTCGCGAGCGTTTAGCGCTGCTGCTGCGAGAGCTCAGAGGGCTATTAAATAGCGAAGCTATCGCTTACATGCTGTGCTATGTACGCTGCTGCTGCTGCTGCAGGCGATCCGCTGGCGATGCTGCTTCGTTCATCCTTTCTGTCGTCGTCGTCGTCGTCATCTACGTTGTACAGAAGCAGCTTCTTCTTTATTTTTTGTAACTTTACAATCTCGTGTATGCACTTTTACCGTTTAATATCGCAATTCCACATGAGGTCGTGTAACAGTTATATATCGTACGTGCTTACGAGATCTCTAATACTCCGGCAACTTCTTCTTCTCTGCGTTAACTTCACTGTCGCCTCTGTGTGCGCTGCCTGCAGAAAATCACGTCACACAAAAGCCCACTATATATGCCATATGTACGGTTAAATCGTTCGTGCGCGTCGACGCACTGTACTCGTATGTCGCGCAGTTAAACATCTCATTCTCTTTCTCTTCTTCTTCTTTTTTTATCGCTTCTGTACGGCGCGCGACGATCGACTCTTTTTTTCTCGCCTTTAAACGCTGCGATTAGTGTAATATACGTTTTTTGTTTTTTTTTCTGCGACGCGCGAAAAATAAAAAAATAACAAAATAAACTGAAAAGGGAGAAACTGACCGACGCATCGAGTTTCGCCGTGATATTTCTCTGCCTGGCACACGCTTTTATAGGATTTGTACGAGCCTTTTACGATCATTGCACGAGCACTCGGGCAGGGGGGCCTACATAGCGAAAAGCTGTGCTTTTCGTGCGCGATGCCATGTAACAGATAGTAGTAGAGTATCGATCCTATATATGTATATATGCATGTATCGAACATAAATTTTGCTACTGCTGCCGCTACACGAGAGAAAGAACAAAAAGCGTATTAGGTATATATAGCTTTCTCATCTAAAAACGATGAGACTGTACTCGATGCGTCGTATAAAATATTCATTCCGCGGAGCTTTTTTATGGTACTTTTGATTTTTCCGCGCGCATAAATAAAGCACAGCAGCTGGTGCCTCGAGTCAGCGCTATATAACTGCCCTATAAGCGATCGCGCAAGAAGATATATCCGTCTTGTTACGCGCGACGTCCCTAATTGTCGGGCAATGTAACGAATCGAGAAAGGCTCTTATTTCGCTTTATTTGTTCAGATCGAGCTTTTTCTCCACGGGTATAATTGGCCCCGCGGAGAAATTCAACTCGTAATTCGACGCGAATAACGTTGCGAGAATTTCTATACAAAGTTCTGGGCCAATATTGACGCTTTCCATGGCTTTACGCATGTGTATCTATTGTTACGCTTATACTATCCGATATATAAGTCGAGCTTGCGGCAGCCGAGGCAAAAAAGTTCGCGTCGATACTTCGTCTTACTTAACGATGTATTCGACGCGTATGCGTTTTCTCGTGCCGTATACTCAACGTCGCGACGATCGCGTATGTGGATACAATTCCGTAAATACGTTTTTACGACTATCGTCCGCGCGTGCGGATTGATATATTATAAACGTCGATCGAAACGTATATTATACGTCAGTTCACGGAGGGGGGCTACAAAAATCGATCGAGCGAGTTTCAAAGCTCTCTTATACTAAGGCGTGGGTGTGTATTAAACCCGAACGTCATCCGTTTCGCGCACAGACAGACAGTCTAGATCGACTTTAAAGAGAAAGAGACGCAGTGCCGAGGAAAAGCTCCCCTTTTGTTCTCGCAACTGTGTGAAGCTCACGAAGCGCCAGAGAGAAACGTCGTGAAAAGCTCCGCGTGAATGGATTTTCCGAGCCTTTGAGCGCGAATGTACCGCGAATTATACGACTGTAGTAGGGGGGGGGGNGGGGGGGGGGGGGGGGGGGGCGTTTAGTTTTATTATGCATTCAATTAGCTCGTATATACCGAGAGGTATTATAATTCATAAGTCGAGTTATAAACGCGGTGTGGGTTAAGTTAAGAGAAATGAAAAAAAAAAAAAGAAAGGAGATTCCGACGAGAGCTAGAGAATTATCCCGCGCCGAGCTTGCGCGCGATGTTTTACGCGCAATTATTTATATAGACGCTTCTTCTTTATACAAGCCTCGATCTCCTTCTCGCGCCGGCGTTTTAACTGACCGCCCGATGAAAAACTTCTTGCGGGATCGCTCACAAAAAGTTGAGCTTTGAAGCCGCATAACTAATTATAACTTTTTTCACCAAGCTGATGCTCTATACAGTGTTTTTCTTTCTCCATTTTTTTTTGCACAACTTTGTATAGCTATACTTTCGGCGCATTATGGTACAGTTAATTTGATTTAGAATTTAAACATATTATAAAATAATACAAGATGAAAATTTGGTTTCGTCAAAGTTCATTATAAAGTACGCGGCCCCGCGCGTGCTATAGGCATGATATATTATAAATTATGCATATACACGTGGTACGTCGCGCGCGCGCGAGTTACGGCACTTGATAAGCGGCCTCCTTACGCGTTTACACACACACACACACATAGGACAAGGTGGAGCGTATTATGCGTAAACGGATATCCTTACATGCAGAGAGGGTGTGCGGGGTGAAGGGGGAAGTTTTGAAAATTCATTTACTCGCGCGCGTGCGATAACCGCGGCACTACGAGCGAAATTTCGAAACTCGAACTTCGGTATTTCTCTCGGTTTCTGCTGCAGCCGAACGAGAGCGAAATATCGTACGGATTTCGCGATATCTATTCTAGCTCGAAAAACAAGCGCTATGTTGTGTAGTACGTACGTGCTAGTATTGCGAAATTCATTTGGCGAAAAGCTCACCATCGTCGTCGTCGTCGACGTCGTTGTGTCTCTCACTCGGCACGAATGATGATCATTTTGACGAGCGAATCAACAATTATCACCTAACCCGTTTCAAACCAAATAATGGAAATTTTCTGTTACGCACACACACACACTGGCCATTTGACCTATATTCTACGCTTCTCTTTACTTTACTTTCTTTCATTTTTTAATTGATCAATTCCCAAAATCACCAGCTACGTCGACTCGATAAAATACCTTTATCGTCATACGTATATACCCACTGTGTGCTGCGAGATCGTGACCGAGAGCTGAAAAGCCGCCGAGCGGTGCAACACGCCTCGTATCGAAGATCGAGCTAATTGGATTTCACGTGCTCGAGCGGAGGCGGCGGCGGCGGCAAAGAACGGTGGCGACCTTTAGCAGCAGCTCTATATATAATATTAGAGAGGGTATAGAGAGTCACGCTCGATCGAATTCGGCGCAACGATTTCTCGCGCCCGAGAGAGAAAGGTAATAATTCATTTTTCGAACTTTTCCTCAGCTGCAATCGGCGCGCCCGGAATTAAAACGTCAACGCCCGGCGCGCGAATATCCGCTTTCTGGTGGGTGGGCGAGCGCATTGATAAAATTCAGTAGGTGCAGAGCTTTTACATGTATCCCAGGGGTCGGGAGGGATCATTATAACGATCGATATTTTTTTATCTTTGCCTTTTCTTGACTTTTCGCGCGAGTCAAAAGGCATCGCTCTATCTATCTGTTATATATTACCTAGCTGTATATATGCAAGCGAGACTTTTT
The DNA here is from genome assembly GCF_000599845.2 of Trichogramma pretiosum. Classification (NCBI taxonomy): domain Eukaryota; kingdom Metazoa; phylum Arthropoda; class Insecta; order Hymenoptera; family Trichogrammatidae; genus Trichogramma; species Trichogramma pretiosum. The sequence goes on from NW_019640819.1 coordinate 183,784, forward strand.
CCGCCGAAGTAAATATTCAATTTTTCTTTCATGTCGGGATGCCTCTGCATTCACTCACACACACACACGATGTTGGGAGCAATCGACCTCTATACGTACTCGAAACTGCCTGTGCCCTCCGAACCTGCGCGAGCTGCTCGAGTCACCTCCCTTTTTTTCGAACTTCAAACTTTCTCCTTTTTATTTTTTTTATCTTTCGCGCATCTTTTATTTTCATCACATCGCCACCGTAGCTATTCAAATGACGCGCGCGCGTACACACCGAAAAAAAACACCCAACTCTATATATCTATATCGCGCCCCGCTTATCGAACTGCATTTTCACGTTCATACTCGCTCGAGTTGCGCGGCACTTCTCTCGCATTCCTGACATTTTCATACACTCTCGGCCTTTATATTGAATTTTCATTTTAACGTGTAGCGGGGGTGGTGGCGTTTTATATAGTAAAATACTAACTGCGAGATAACCCATACCCAGCGATACGATGCAGAGTAGCTATGTATAGTACGATCGACATTCCGGGCAGGAAATCTTTCGGAAAATTTTGCACGCGCGCGCGCGGTATGAAGTTGCGGGGATTTAACCGAGTGTATCTTTAAGCATAAATTTTCTTTCCCACGAATGTGTGTAAATGTCACGCAGAAAAATGTCGTAATTAATAGCCCGAAAATCCGGCCACCAACTACGGCGTATCGCGACCATTAAAAGCTCTCTCTCTCTCTCTCTCTCTCTCGCGTCGACCGGACGACGCGTACATAAACATACGCTAATGTTCCACTCATTAACGTTAATACGCGCATTCGACACGAGCTTTTACACAACCCATACGTGTTATTACGTATATGTAGCCGGTACAATAGACAACTTTCAATTTACTCGAAGTAAAGTAAAACGTAACGACTGATCAAATTTATTTAGGTATAGACCAGAGAAAACTTAAATAGAACTTCTGTGCCTAAGTCCCGCCAGCGCAAATACAAGCAAATTCGGCTCGCGTGTGACGTCAATAAAACGTCGACCTCCAAGGACAAAGTCGTCAAACTTCGTTATAAGCCACACACACGCACACATAAGTTATAGGCGCCGTATAGCTCTTGGATGATGTTTATTAGCTTAAAAAAACGTTGAACCGCTTGGCGAAAGAGAATATACAGATTGACTGTATTTTTGAAAGTGACGTATTGTCGAAGTTGAGGTAATTTTTTATTTGTGAGTTTGAAGTTTGAAAGCAGCTTAGGAAAACATTTCCCGATGTCTTTGAAGTAACTAAAGATTCTATGGCTTCTGATGATTTTAAGACGTTCTTACCAGGACAATTTTTAAGTGTCTTTTAACTAATCCCCACTTTTATCGCATATTCAATTTATGTAAAAGTTAATTCTGTCCAAATAAACTTACCGTCGAAATAAACTTCGCTTATCAATTGAAATCAATCAATTTATGAAATAAGACTATACCGTAAACTCTCTTTTTAAATCGTGACAAGTTAATTATAAAATAAAATTATATTTAACTTATTTAAAAAAAAGCCAAGTTCAAAAAGACAGAAAAGGGCGCTGAAAGTTGGGCTAGTAAAACTTTAATAACGATGTATCAGTATACCAGAAAAACCAATTAATCTACTGAATGGTAAATTTTAAACCAAAAATAACAATTTTAATAAAAGGAGAATATACAAGGGTTTGAAATTTTAATAAATAATCCAGGGGCTTCCCTCGAACCGATTCATTTTGTTTTTCATTACTTTATTTGTACGGAAAGAAATTTCGCTATCGAATTTTGTTATTATTTCACAGCAGAAAAGCAATAATTTTTTACTTCCTATAATGCGTATAATACGTATAATGCGATTGATTTAATTTTTGTTCCAATTTCGATTTCGATTTCAATTGCTAAAAACGTCATCCAGCTTTTACGCTGTAATAAAACACACTTTTGAATTATTACAAATAATTTTATGCCCTGCTCGAATATATAACACCGTAATTTTTTTTCAGTTTTAAGAAAAAACTCTTGAATACCGGTTACTGATGATTTTTTTTCTTTCATATAATTCTTACTTTTTATAGAGATGGCCTCGAGCGCAGCACAGATTATGTCAAGTGTTCAGAAAACTTGAAACTTCCGATGCTTAGAGAGAGAAAGAGAGAGAAGCGCCGGTCGATCGTTATAAACGTGAAAAACACGCGCGGGGGGGCTCGTGTAAGAAAACGAGCAAAACAAGACGACTCGCAGCTCGCGAGCTCAAAAGAGACGCGTTGTGTAAAGTAATGTTCAACCTTCGGCGTGGCGTTTAACTGCTTAAAATTGCTGTTGCATATAATACACATCGACGCAGGTCTAGTTTGATTTCGACGAGCGCGAAATTTCAATATTGCAACGCGACCGTGAATTCGACGCTAATTCGACAGAGACGATGCTGCATTTTGACGCCTGGCTCCCCAATTCGTGGAGCTTGCAAGCTCGAACTCGACGTTAATATTGTAACAATCGCATATAATTGTTCCCGTAATGCATCGATTGACATCTCGAGGATATCGCGTCGCAATTTACATATTTCATCGATTCATCTTACTGCGAACTATACCGGTTAACGAATTTATCGCTAAATATTTTTGGGAAAAGCTCCAATAAACGAGCTCGAGCTTTTTGGATTATACTTGGCACAAACGAGCTGTGGCTGCTGCTCGTTTATTATCGTATCGAATTCCTCGACTTAGCAGCGTTACGGATGTTTTAATTGAAACAATTTCCCAAACCTGTGCACTATCACGAAATACCACCGACGTTTGTAGCGAGAGAAATAATTATCCACGTCAAGATCAGCTCTTACGAGCGAATCGATTGTATGTAACGCTAAACAATAGCCTCTCCGGCTCAACCTAGATGGATCTGTAAATTATCAAAAGCTCCGAGCACTTGTCAAGATTCAAAAATCTAGTTTCTGCAATTGTTTCGGAAGGCCGTAAGAAAAATTCAAACGAGCTGAAAGCGAGCACGTGTAATAAATGCGTAATACACATATAGCTTTTTCTCGAGCTGTGCGGACTCGTAATCGCTCAGATGCTGCCTAGAGGCTGCCGTGTGCAAGCTCGCAAGTATATGCTATATAGGTGTTCGATCTCGCTCGTTGAGACGGCGGTAATTTACGAGCCACAGCAGCAATAGCAGCTCGCTCGGCACGTGCATATATATACTCTTCTACACACATACAGAGATATACGCTCGCGCGTCTCTCGTCTCGAGAGATTCGCATCGAAGCTAGAGAGCTTTCGCTCGTTTCGCATGACCGTGCGTTACATTATTTACATGTATGTGTGTACGTATACGCGGTCGTATTTGTGTGAGCGATCCATATGAAGTAGTCGCGCGGAGAAAGGAAAAACTCGATCTCCCGTGCCATCTGTGCGCGCTCGAGCTCGCGAGCTTGCAGGCAGTACAGCAAAAAAAGCTCGACCCCGCAGCGTACTACGAAATTTCAATTTTATCCACCGCGCATATCTGTATATTTCACGCTTCATCGCGAGCGGTGAGATTGTGTGCGCGCGTGGGCCACGGCAGCAAAGTTTTCGTTACGGAGAAAGCAACGCTCAACTTTTATGATAAATAATCCCCCCGAGCTGCCACCGAGAGACAGATGCAATAGCTCTAGTTCGCGGCCGCCGAACGCGCAACAGAGCGTGCAGATCGTACATATATAACAAAAAACGTAAATAAATAAATCATATCGCTCGCTCACTCGCTCGCGAGCTTCTTCCTCGCGCTCGGCTTATCCGTATAATAGATTTTTTCTTTTTCTTTTATTATTATTATACTCTGCGATCGCTCGTGGAATGCTTTTGATCCTCGCTCACGCGGACGATATATATATGTAATACGTAACAACGTGTACGCGCGGCGCCTGTCAAAATATTTTCGTTGCTCTATCTCCGGATAGATCGATAGGCGAACCAACGATATACGGCATCGTGGGCCACACGTTCGTACTCGTGTCAGACTATACAAGCCGCACGTACGTATGTACACAAACACACACACACACACACTGCACGTACGTGTACGAACGTTGCGGTTTTGCACCAGCCGGGTCGTATATTTTTGTTTCGCGAATGATATTTTGGTCGAGATAATACGTGCGCCCTCGTCCCGTTGCATAATGAGGAGTAGGAGGAGGAGTGCGAGGAGAGTAGCAGCAGCTTCGTAAGCAGCTGCTGCTGCTACTTCTCTTTATTATTTTTTTTTCCTCTCTTCTTCTTCTTCTTCTTCTTATTTTTTTTTCCGCGCGCAGCAGCATCTCTCAGCGCGCGGAAAGCTCGTTTAATTTGCAAATACAAGGAGGTTGGCTATATAGATCGGGCCGAGTCTTTTTAAGCTCGCGCGCGACAGCGCTCTATTATACAGGGGGAATAGGAGAGCTGCTGCTGGTTTTACACTTTCGCTCGCTCGCGCGCGCGCGCCAAAGCTGGCCGGCTTGGTCTGGAGGATTACAGTACTTTGCAGCTGGAGCTCCAACGAGCAAACGCGCGCAAGTAGCAGCATCCTGGAGAAGCGAAAAGTCCTCTCGTTTTATTGCCTCGTTTAACGCCGATGAATGCTGGCGAAAATTACGCGGAGCTTTTACAAGAAAAATTTAGTATAAATCTTGAATAATGAGTCTTTGCGGGTGTACTGCTGTGCAGTGGGAGCGATAAAAAAAACCAAGAGAGAGAAAGAGAATGGATGAAACCAGCTGTGTGCTGTGCGCGAGCAATTGAAAATCACAGGGCCGTGTTATATATACACAAAAACAACTCGACTCCTTTCTTCGGGTTTCTTCTTGCGGGCGCAAAGGCCGAGCCTCAAAAGCTCGCGGGCCGACGTCACACAAAAAAGCTCGGGCACGAGCGAGCTTTAAAAGTAAATTAAACGCCCGCAAGCTCGTGCACAGGAAAGAATCACCAAAAAAAAAAAAAAAGAAAAAATCACCGTACACACAGTAGAGTCCGCGCACCAACACACAACAGAACACAGCGATTTTTCTTTTCTATTTACTATCGTATACTCTATATGATTTTTTTTTTCAAAAACGCGTCTCACTCGTCGAATAATCGTGTTGATGCACCGCGACGGAAATCCACCGGCTGACTGACTGACTGACTTTCGAAAGTCGTGCAGCAGCAGCAGCCAGCGAGTGAGTGAGCGAGAGTAAAAGAGAGAGAGAGACGCGCGCCTTTAATTTGGGGTGCAGCAGCAGCAGCAGCAGCGGTAAAGCAGAGCAGCTCTCGCCCTCGACCTCGCGGTACATAACATATACACACGGAGCTAGAGCTCTCTCGCTGGCGCTGGCGGCTCTCTCGCCTATATATCCCGCAGCACGGCGCGCAGCGATCCACATCAGAGTGAGAGAGAGCTTGCAGCGAGTAGAGCGAGAGAAAGAGACAGATGAACCGCAAGTAGTGTACGAGAGAGTAGTATACACACATAAATCCCTGGCACGTTGTGTGTGCGCGCCTTTACATCTATATAGCCGCGCACGTTTTCCTCCTAAGCCTTACAGTCTCTCTCTCTTCTCTCTCTTTTGCCTCTCGGTCTCTCACACTTGCCTCGCACACTTTTCGCGCGCAGAGCAGCAGCCTCTCGACTCCCACACTATATTCTCGTACTATACGTCGTCGTCGCTGCTGCTGCTGCCACTGCCACTGCTTTCCTAGATAATACACACACACACACATATTATATAGTACAGTAGCTATGGACCGACTGTGTGTGTGTATAAGCTTGCGCGCAAGCTCGAGCAGGCGACATTCTTTTCATTTTTCTTCTTATTTCTTCTTCGCAGAGAGAGAGAGAGAGAGAGCAGCATTTCTCTCACGCAGCTGTGCTTGGCAGAGAGTGCTGTGTATACTATCGACGCGCTACTTAACGGTCGCACAACTCGAATGATAAATAAGAAACGAAGATAAACAGTGGCAGCGGTCGTCGCTTTACATTTCACTGCAAGCACACACAAACACACACATCTATCTGTGCGGGAGAGAATGTGCGGGTAGGTAGACATTATCACAGTATACGCAGGAAACGTATATATCTCGCGAAACGGACGAGGGAGAGAGAGATGGACGAGAGGAGAGCTGCCGCAGCTGTGCACTCGTGGCTCGTCGACGCCGCGTGCATATGCACACGGCGCGGTCTAAATTGTACGCGCGCGCAAGCTCGACCCCCCTATACAGCGCTCGAGTAGGCCGAATTCTTTTTCATCGTTATTTTCTTTTTTTCCTCTTTGTTTTTTGGGTTCAATTTCGTTTTTGTTCGCAAGCTGCCGACCCAGACTCATACACACAGTGGCTTAATTGGCCCCCTCTGCTGTATACATAATTCCGCGACGACGAATCGTGGATGCAACAGCAAATTCCTTCTCTACAACTGCGTACGCTAATAAGCTGATATCTTTCTTCTTCCTCTTCTTCCATGCCTTCTTCTCCTTAGTCTTATATTTATGATAGCAATCAAGTTCGCGTCGGTAGACGTCGTGACGAAAGTAGGTGAAAACGTCTGCTGCTGCAGGTCGTTTATTATATTCCCACTTATATACATTTCTATCTAACTTTTAAAGTAATTCGACGATTAACGCGTAATCATAATTCGTCGTTTGAGGATATGGCTTTTAATCGACCCTCTCATTAATAATAATTATACGTATATTATAGCGAAAGGAGATTCGGATGCCATACTAAAATCGGTCACTACTACTTAAAACGGCGCTGCCGAGCTTATTACGTTATAACACGTGTACACGTGCAAGGCTTCGTATCGCGAAACAACGACAACGTGTTGCGCTCGGCGTTTCAATTTCGCAGGCCTTTGCACGCACACGTGACGAAGTATACAGATATACTAGCGACAATAATTGAGGGGAGAAAAATACATTCGACCGAGGCATTTAATTTTGCACGTTTCAGCTGCAGAGCGTATGCTGCTATACGGCAAAGAAGAAGAAGCAGAAAGAAGAAAGAGGAAAGAAGAAAACTGGCTTAACGCCAGCCGAGCACACAGAGCGAGAAAATTTCGACAGTAGTAGTATAGTACATGCCGAAATAAGTTTTGTAAACGCGTGTAAATTTCAGCTCGTTTTCTCGCTCGCTCGCGCTCATAACTCGAGGTACATAACGAACTGCGAGATCGCGAGCACGGCTAAAGAAACACCCGAGTGCAATGCAGGCTTCTATACACAGGCTTATACGTATATAATGTCAAAACATCAAGACGAATTTCACTTGCGAGCTTTGAAATTATTATCAAATATTTATCATCGTGCGCTGGATCTGAGCGTTTTTCAATTAAGTACATGACGATTTGATGAGGATTACATTAAGAATTCGAAATGTCGAGCGTAATGAGGGTAAATGGAAAATGTACTCTGCGGAGCGAGCGATCGAGATGTCGCGCGCAGTAAATGAGAGTAAATGGTACACGACGGATGCTGTTCATACATTCATTTTGCAATGTAAAAGCAATAATTTCTATTAACGGCGTCCGACTCGATGTTAAAAATAAATTAAATCGCTCTTAATGCGTAAAAAGCCCGAACGAAGTAGAACGACTTTGTTTTTCGATATGGATGCGAGGCGCTTAATTTTGAAACTAGACCAGAGTCATTTTCGAGAAGAAATATATCGACGAAGCATCCATTTTTTATTCCTCCAAATTATCGTGAACTATCCCATCCGCTGTAAGGAAAAACATTAAAGCTGCCGATATATATCTCGTATGCATCCTGCAAAGTACTATACGTGAAGGAAGTAACTTTTCCGTATATATACGCGCTGAGCGTACCAAAGAGAGGGAGAGAACAAGTTTTTTTTTCAAATAAAGCTTATATCATTCTTCTCCTCGATACGTGGGGGCTGAACGAAGTTTTCTCTTTTTTACAAGTATATTGAAGGCGACTTCTCTACTTCTATAATCGCTTGCTATCGTGATACAAATTTTTTCTTACATTCGATTCGAATCTCTTTACTTTGAAATATACCTTCATCGATTCGATATACCTATACACCAGTTATTGTCAAATTCTCTCTTATTAAAAAAATCTAAAATCCACAATTTCATCATCGATTTTTTCGTTAATATAGACTCACCCATCTCGTCGATAATGGGCGCCATCCTCAACGTCACGCCTACGAGCAGCAGCGACATGACGAGCAGCAGACAGGCCGTCGCGACGATGGTCCATCTGGCTCTGGGCGGCAAATCGTCCGGATCCTCCATTTCCAGCTCGATGCCCTCGACGTCGACGATGGTCCTCCGGCGTTTCCGTCGCTTGCGTTTCCGGCGCGGCGGCCTGCGACCCGTGGGCGGCCGCCGCTCGCCGTTATTAGCCGCTCCGGCTCGGCCCTCCGTATCGACGACCGAAGCGCGAGCGGCCTCCAAGTCGACGTCCAGACTCAGCGAGTCGTCCTCGTCGTCGTCGTCGATCTCGTCGGCGTACTGCAGCGTCAAGTAGTCGTCCTCGTCGTAATGGCTTTTTCTGTTTTTTACGACAACGACAAAAAACAATACAAGAAAAGTTTGAGAAAAAGGAGGTCGAGCTTGAGAAAAGAAAAATTACCGAAAACGATTATTATGAAGCAGCTAATCGTTCTCTTTTACCGCGTTTTACCGAAAATATGCCGTACCCCAAAAATAAGGTACGAGTCTTATTTCGAGTTCCAAAATATAAGGTGTGTACTATCAAGTGACAAAAAAAATAATTTAGAAAAAACGATTAGAATACCGTTTTATTAAAAAGTTTTTGAATTACATTGTATTTCCGACTATATTGTAAGCTTTATACCGCATTTTCTTGAAGGGACCAAGGCTAGAATATCACTGTTGAAAATTTTTGAAATTTCAATCATTTTTCATACATTTTCTCATATGAATATTAATAAATTAGTGTATTAAAATTGAAGTTGAATTTTATTTAAAATTAATACAATTTTAATGTAAAATCATATGAATTTTATATGAATTTTAATAGTTTAGTATATTGAAACTAATTAAGTTAACATTTATTTAAAATTAATACAACTTTCATTGAAAATCTTTCATTCATTGATTTCTTTCATTGAATTCTTTATTAAAAATAACTTCTCGATAATTGATTTTTCATAAAAATATTACTTAAATGTCATACATTTAGAAAGTAGTTTTTCGAAAATTGCACCACATGTTATGAATAAACATGTGTAAGCAATGTTTCAAAGGCGTACAGCAATTAAAAAAAAAAAGAAAACAAATAAAGGGCATGACATATTTTCGGTGGAACTCGGTATACTTACAATTGAGCAGCGCTATGTGAAATATAGCAGGCACTTTGGTGGATTCTGGCGGCGGTCGCGTACTCGTGCGTGTCGCTGAGGGCTTGCCGCGACTGCTGCAGGTGCTCGAGCTTGATCGCGGCGAGGTCGGCGTCGTTGATGCCCAAAAGCTCGAAACGCGGATCGCCGCCACCCCCGCCGCGCGTCTCCGAGACGATCGTCTCGCGTCCCTCGTGGGCCGCTGCTGGCGGTAGCGTAGCAGCTGGATTGGGAGGACGATGATGCGGATGCGGATACGGATGCGGAGGCCTCGAGTGTCGTCGACGATTATGATGTCTGCCAGGACTGTCGACGCTCCGTGACTTTTCTCTGCCTCCTGTTTGAGTACGCGGTGAAAAGAAGAATGTATCAAAAGAAGTTATATACGCGCAGACGTCGCTGTGTGTATAACTTTATACGAGGCGATGTTAAAGTTTTTTAATTAATTTTCTGCTCGCGCGCGACTCAGAGAGGCCGTACGCGCGTACCTACTACTGCTGCTATAAAAGAATGAAGTCGCAAGCTCGACGTATATACTACTATAGCGTTTCGGTTGAAAATTAATTTGGATTCTTTTCTTTTTTTGCTACACGCATAATATGCACCGTGCTCGGTGATGGAATACTTTATACACGTATAGAGAGAGAGAACTCGAGTACGCACGCGTGGTGAGAAGAGAGAAAAAAAATCTCAATTTAATTTCAGATTTTTATCTCACTAACTACGTCCTTTTTTTCAATACATATTCAACCTCGAACGGTTAACTCTACTACTGCATTACAGTAGGTACTCGGCCGCTAACGCGTAGTAGCAGTTTAGAACTTTTTTTTGCGCGCGCGAAAGAGAGAGCTTTAACGTCGATAACGTAGTCGAGTATAAAAAGGAGAGAGCTGCTGAATATAAGCCACGCGCGAGCATAAAAAGGATCGCGTAGCTTCCCTTTTCGAGGATGAGGAGGAGCTTTTTTATATACACGCGCGCGCGCGCGCACACAATGTAGCTGGTACTTATGCACTTAACTGCGCAATTCGCCGACAGATTGTCTTCTAAACGTTGAGCCATTGTATTTTATTTTTTTACAATTTTAAATATCGTGAAATATGTCAGCTGTCGAGCTTTCGGCTAGATAGGCTTAAATATTATTTTCAGCAATTTATACGCACGTCTAGCTCGCGTTTATAATTCGAATCTCGCGTACGCGTGTGGTGTGATCGATATATATATGGCCGATTCTCTGTGAAATCGAATGGCCAAAAAAATTTTTTTTCTGCAAATATGAAAAACTTGCTGTTCCCGATGTCAGAAATGTCCCCAAATTTTATTAGAATTTTTGGGACCATCTATCACTCTTTTTCAGGGGCCCGAAGTTGGCCATTTTAGGGTTTTTTTGAAATTCATGAAAAATCACAAATATTAAAATAATTCCTGGATTAAAGTAGAATGATTCAAAAGTAAAAGTGCCCAGCAACTTTTTTGTTGGAAATTGTCCAAATTTTCAGAAAAAAAATATGCCAAAGTGATTGGAACAATCTAGGTAAATGTAAAGCAAAAAAACTAAAAAAAAAACATAAAACAAGAAATCTACTCGAGTTCGAACCGGACTTTCATTTCCTAAACTATGTAAAAAGCTTCCCAAAGATGTCAACTAATGCCTGATAAAGTTTTGTAATGGGTCTTAAAGTTTAACGCAATGTAGACAACAATGTGTGGCGAAAAACATGCAAAAAAGGGCTGAAAATGGCTGTTTTTGGTGATTTTAGGCATTTTGGGCCTATTTTTGACCTTTTTTGCATGTTTTTCGCCACACATTGTTGTCTACATTGCGTTAAACTTTAAGACCCATTACAAAACTTTATCAGGCAGTAGTTGACATCTTTGGGAAGCTTTTTACATAGTTTAGGAAATGAAAGTCCGGTTCGAACTCGATTAGATTTCATCATTTATGTCCCTTTGGCAGTTTTTTTGCTTTACACTTACCTAGATTGTTCCAATCACTTTGGCATATTTTTTTTCTGAAAATTTGGACAATTTCCAACAAAAAAGTTGCTGGGCACTTTTACTTTTGAATCATTCTACTTTAATCCAGGAATTATTTTAATATTTGTGATTTTTCATGAATTTCAAAAAAACCCTAAAATGGCCAACTTCGGGCCCCTGAAAAAGAGTGATAGATGGTCCCAAAAATTCTAATAAAATTTGGGGACATTTCTGACATCGGGAACAGCAAGTTTTTCATATTTGCAGAAAAAAAATTTTTTTGGCCATTCGATTTCACAGAGAATCGGCCATATATATAAAGTGTCGAGCGCACGCAGCAGTGCGATTATTCGAAATATCGGAAAATCCGACCTAAAATTTTCCCGCGTCGAAAATCAGCATAATGGCTGGATATTCGTACGATGAATAAATTAGCGCGCGAGTATAATTCAATCATATTGCTTTCAACGAACCGTGTCGATGTTTGTGCGGGTCCTCGATGTAGTCGCCGCAGGGCGCCGAGTCGTGTCTACGATGTCTGTGTCTCCTGCCCCTTTTGTCACCGTGCGGATGATGCTGACGATGATGGTGATGATGTTTTCCGTGATGATGATGGTGGTGATGATGATGATGCTGCTGCTGATCCGAGGACAGCGTCGAGGACGAGGTGAGCCTCGATCGATTGCGACCGGTGGTCGGGCTGACCGGCACGCTGCCGGCCCGTCTGCGCTTCGCCTTCAGCGCCGCGGCCTCGAGGGCCGAGTCGTGCTTCATGGCCTCGACCTTGCTCTCGACGAGGGCGGCGAGGACGGCCTCGAGGCGTGCCATCTCCACCGGACCCCCGCCGCCGCCGCCGCCGCCGCCACTGGCGATCGCATCCTCCGTCGAGACCGCCTTGTCCGCGACATCGGAGCTCGACGGCATTACCGTCATGATACGCGCGACATTGCGGTGGCTTAATACTCAACTGCGTCGTGCTCATCAACTGCGGAGGTATAATAATATAATAATGCACTGCACACTGCACACTGCACTGCACTTATTGCGAGAGGCACTGCACTGCTGAACAGCACACACACACGCGCGCACGCAGACACACCACTCGAGACACTAGCTCATCTTTGGCTTTTTCTTTCTTCTTTTTTTTTTGTATTATTAATCACCACTGCGCAGTAGCGAGGAGAGGTGGCGACGACACATTCGCTCGGTCGTCGTACATCTTCGGCAATCGCGGCTGAACCTGAAATCACAGGCAAAATCATTTTGTATTACGGTGACGTTATAATTAATAGAAAGATTTTTTTCTTCTCGTAAAAAAATTGAATTTCATGTAGAAGCTTTGAAATTGATATTATTTTTTGATTAAATTTACAGTTTTTCTTTTCAGAAACTAAATTTCTTTGTGATGTAAAACGCCGATTGATTCAAATTTGAAATTTAATAACAACATCGTTATTGCTTATTCGCAGGACGCTTTTATAACTATAATAAAATTGACTGCTATAATCAGCTTATAATACAACAGAAAGCAGAAGAATGAATACTCATACAATTATGTGCGTATACTTATACAATTATGCCATATTGCCACTTGCAGATTTACATGTTTAGGATATTAGCCGTCTAGCGGTGGAAGCGGAATTTAAGTGTGATTGCGTTTTCACATACTTATTGTGCGGATACAAAACAAATACAGTAAAACTTCGATAATTCAAAATTCTCGATAGTTTGAACCTTTAGCGTTTTCGATATAAATTCAATGTTAATTTACCTCGATAATTCGAACAATATCATAATTCGAAATTTTGATAATTCGAAATGAAATTTTGAATTTAGAGTCTAGATACGATATAAATTTACTTCGACAATTCGAAATGATGTTGAGTTCAATCAATTTTACGGAGAAAGTGGTAGTGTGAACTATGAATCGACCGAGGCTTGGATGACATCGCTCGATCCAATTTTAAAAGAATAAATACGAGCCCTGGAATAAAGTCCAGTCTGAAACGATACGTAATTGTTTCGGAAAGGCTGGTCTTACAATTACATTTGAACCGTTCATTCAGATAATTGAAGAAAATTGGGATTGGGAAGAATATGTTTCTATTGATGATAATGTATCAACATTTGGAGTATTAATATTAAGTGAGCAAGAAATAATTGCTGATATTTTTAATAAGAAACGGAAATTGAATGAGGAATCATCTGATGATGATGACGAAGAAGGATAAAAAAAGTACCAGAGAAATCGAGATTGAATAATATTTTATTAATTATGAGTATACTTTTATGCAGTTATTTTGCTTTAGCCACTTGCAAATTTAAGCGTGATAACGCTTTCGCATACTTTTTGTGTGGATACCAAAAATAAACGAAATGACTTACGATTACAACAGCTGTGACCCTACTTATACTTATACAATTATTTGGATTTAGCCACTTGCAGATTCGCAGACGAATGTACTCGCCATCTAGTGGCGGAGCTTATTGGCATTAATTTTTTCATATACTTTATATGCACGAATACATAAAATATAAATCAATTCTCAAGAAATTGATTTGGAAAAATTAATTTTCAATGCGAATGATTAAGTTTGATTACCGAGTTGAACACTTCACAAGAATTTTCAAACAAAGTATTTTCGATAAAATGCATTACCGTTTACGTTAATTTTAATGCCCGACTTGACATTAAATCTGCATTAAAATGACAGCTTTTTTCTAACAGAAATTGGAAAATGTCAGGAAAATAATTCTGGATAAACTTTGCACCGCGATCGCAGCATCGGAAAAAACAAAAAAATAAAATGAAAAGGTCACTCGCGAAAAATAGCAAATATCATATATACAATTTTGAGCGGCTATCGTGCGTCGGATATTTATAGCTAAGGACGCGAGGCCAAGGAGGATAACATACTCGATAATTCAGACCCGCAGCAGGCGAAATTTTAAGCTTCCTTCCCTTCCAGCTATCTCCTTCGATTGTGCGCCCATCGCCGTCTTTGTGAAAATTTATCGACTCGAGATTAGTAAGTTTAAAATAAGTCGCCGCCGCCGCGGCCTGCAAAGGAAAGCTCTGCGGATGCATTATTCAAAGGCAACGAGCTTTATGAGTTATATACACACACAGTCACGTATATATAAGGCCACTGCTGCCTTTGCTTCCACTGCCACTGCACCGCACCGAGGCACTGGATTGTGTCAAGTGTGTTTATCCGACGGCTGACGAAAACAAAAAGCTCAGTCGAGTATGCGCCGCGCCGCGCCACGACGACGATGACGATGTCACTTGTCTCGTTCAGCCAAGTATATATACACACACCGACTGACTGCCGCAGTGGATATATATACACGAACCGAGACTCTTTTTACCCCGCGCGAAGCCGTGTCGATAATCATGACGAGTCTCGTTTTTTACTCTCGCGATGCCCGAGTAAATGACATCTCCATCTATCCATCCGTCTCTCGATGTTCTATGAGCGGAGCGAAAAAGAAACAGGAGAAAAATAGAGAGCGAGAGAGGGGTGGAAAAAAAAGACAGTCGGAAAAGGAGGATGGACTTTGCGCGTCACGAATGAATTACAAATTGATTTCGATCTTCTCTCTGTTGGCTATTCTCCCAGATGAGAAAACTCGTTGCACCAAAGCAGAGAATACCGTATCTATATATCGCACGCCGTGTCCGCAGCATCCGCACGTACACAAACACAAACTGCTGCTGCTTCTGCAGCAGCAGCTAATGTATTTAAGTTACTCTAGTATGTAGATTGAATTTTCGCCTTGTCCGCCTCTCTTTCCTCCCTCTCTCTCCTTTTATACAGCGCCCAGCGCGCCACGCTGTTTTGTTATTATACAGCTGCAGCATTCGTTATATATGAAGGCATATGTTTTTTTTTCCTTTCCTTAAATATGCAGAGGTACCTCATTTTCGCGCTCGTTCATTTTTCATAAATCGTCGCGCGCGCTCGTCTTGTTTTTGTGTGTCCTTTCCTGTCGCGCTCTTTCGCTCCATTTTTTTTTTAATTTTCTCGTTAAACGAGATTTCCCCCGAAGCTGCATACACACGAACACGCAGATACACATAAGTGTAATTATTTTCACGCCCGATAGAGCACGCGGAGCTTTTAGCGCGAGGCAAAAATGCAGTGTTCGACTCTTTCATACATTACCCAGACTTTTTAATGCAACAGCAGCGGCAGCAGCAGTAGCAGCAGCTGAAGCAGAAGCAGCATCAGCATCATTTCATAATTGATAAAACAGCAGCCATAAATATATGTGTCTAGAGAGACTCTCTCTCCCGCACACCACTGCTGCTGCTGCTGCTTCTACTGTTATACGCTATACACGAGACAGCGTAAAAAAGTTCGGGGGGCGTTATATATTTTTTCTTCTGTCTCGCTTATTTATTTATCGTACTCTATATAATTATAATATACGGAAAAAACGGAGCATGTGTGTGTCTGTGTGTGGGGTCGATTCGTGTCAGACCTATAATACAATCATCGATTTTGAACGTACTACAAACCCAATGAGACGGTGCGAGTTTAAAAATATAATGTACATGGCACGACGACGATGACGACGACGACGACGACGTCGGGTGCGGGTAAATGTACGAGATAGATAGAGCTTTAATGATGCAAGCTCGTGTGCGTATATATAACACCGTAAAGACGGAGAGACCTCACGCGTCGTCGCTTAAGAGTATACGCCAGAGCCATTTCGAGCTCGTCTCTGGTTATACAAATTGGAGCTCTTGCAACAATATACAATTTCCGTGTTTATCTCTCGATATATAGTCGTGCGGACCGATCCATTAAGTTTGGTGGCGCGCGCGGCCGACGACGACGATTCAACGACTATATATATACGACATTTCGCATTATATTACCCTCGTTGTCGTCGTCATCGTCGTCTCTCGCAATAATCGTCAAGTCTCGACCATCAATTATACTTGCCCCGCCGATGAAAAAGTCGAGGAGAGAGAAAAATGAATATTCAACAAGTCTTAAAAGCTGCGCACCTGTCACAGCAGCAGTAAGATCCCCCTATAAAGCTTATATACTCCAAGTGGGAGGGGGAAAAAAGCTCCTTGTGCCACAAACGGAATGAATAATCGCCTGGCGCGCGCGCGGGGGAGAGAGTTGGGACTTTATACGTACTTACCCTCGTAATATTACACTGACAGCTGAGAAGTGTAACTAGTAGCGTTGCGACTGCGGCATTACGCCGGGACGTATATGCAAGAAGTAAGAACACGCGCACTTACGACTTGTGATAGCGATAAATAAAAAAGGAGATAATCTCCCGCGAACACCGATGCGGAAGGAGAGGTATAAAATGTATGAAGCTTTGACGCTGACCCGGCGTCATCGAATGATATACACCTGGCACCTGATCGAATAGTCACTTTACGATCTTGGTAATTACACTTGCACACACGCGTCGTCTTTGTGCCGAAGGAGCGAAATTCAGACGATATCGCAGGTCAAGCTCTTTATCCGCGGCACACGTGCACCCTAATCTCGTACAGGTACATAGGGTATTACATACATTTGTATTGCGCGCGCGTCAGTCTCTTTTTTCGAGCGATAACGCGCCGCACAGGCAGAGACAGACAGCGAGAACCGGCTCGTTATTACGCGCGAGACTTTCCGAACTGTACTGATGCTGGCCGTGCCAGTGCCGCCGCTGCCGAGCCAAAGCCAAGCAGAGAGAGAGAGAGAGAGAGAGTCGAGCTCCTGGGGGTTGCTCCGCGCGCGCACACAGACACGTATAGCTGCTGGTACCGACACATTTATATATCGCACGCGCGTTATACAGCCGCTGCTGCCACGAGCCTGCGTATCTACCTTAAAGCTCGATGCTGCTGCAAGCTCGTGTGCTTGCGTAGCCCCCCCCCCTCCCACTCTTCTCTCGCTCTTTCTCTGCAGGCAGGCAGGCGGGCCGATGCTGCTACTGGTACTGCCTGCTATTACTACTACTTTTACTATTTCCACTGCATACAGCAGCAGCAGCAGCAGCAGCAGCAGCTCTCACTGGGTATACGGAGAGATTCGGGGTATTGCTAACCACCCTAGGCGCTTTTCAGCGAGCACGGGTATAGTTTGCCAGCAGTAGGCAGGCAGGCAGGCAGCAGTGGCATATATAGTATATTATATACGTCACTGTGCAGCAGACAAAAACGCGAAACTTCTGCTGCTAGTACTGCCTGTGCTGTTATGTATAACTTCGAGTTATGATGAATTTTCCGAACGTTAACTCAAAAGCTCCTAGCTGCGCGCTGTCGGCTCGACTTCTGCCGCTGCTGCCGTGGAAGTCGCTTCGTGCAACTTTAAATATTCATCGAAACGTAAGCGAACAAAAAACGAAGAATAATAGGGAAGAAGGAGAGAACGGGAGAAGGGAAGAAAAAGTACGCTCAAAATGTATATCGAGTTATACGATGAGTTGAACTGCGCTGCTGCACAACCCTTTTTTCGGTGACCCGAATTTATGTATGGCAAATCGAATTTATTATATATATATCTATAGAGGTATACGATTGTTCGCAAGCATCGCTGCAGTATATAAACATCGGCGGCTACGTAACGCCGTGCGAATAATATACTTTTATCTCGCAAGCTCGTGACATACATGCATATAACGGCCTCAGCTCCTCTCGGCGCGCACGCGATCCGTTGAAAAAGTTTTCCATTAGCTGGCCCAGAGACGCACTCGAATTGCCAGGCTGTATATAGAGTGCATCGTCTCTCTCTCTCTTTCCCTTGTCTCTTACATACATCCACGTTGTCTGTATCAGTTTTCATAAAACTACGAATATCGATATCCGCACCACCGTAACGCCGGAGAGTACCCGTTGATGCCCCAATTATACGTAATACGAGAGAGCGCATAGATAAAGCGGTAATCGTCGATTAACAAAAACGAGGCAAGAAAGGATCAAATGCGACTTCCCCCCCCCCAGATTTTCCAGATTATCCTCCGAGTCCTTTCTCTCTATCTCTCTCCTCCATCGGAACACGTCTTTTGTATCGTATATACGTTCCGTGCAGTACCGCTGCTGCTGCGCAACGCAAGCTTCTGCTTCCACGCGTAGAGAGATTAACAATAGACAACACAAAGTAACTGCATTATAGATTAAAACGTCGAGGCTAATTAGATTGCGCCCGCGCCTCCGGCAGATAAGAGAGAAGAGTAAAGTAGAGAATCTCCTCCTATAGCTAGCTAGTTGTTGTTGCTGCTGCTAGTTAGACTAAAATATAATACGTACAACGCTGTACACCTCTGAACTCTATATAGCCCGGCGCTTGTGTATATTATAACAATAACAATATCTGGGCGCCGTTTCCTATACCTCTCCGACTCTCCCCCTCGTCGTTATAATAGATAAACTGGCGCTCGCTAGACCGTATACATAACGAGCCGTGCGTATGTCGACCTATTTTATATACGTACGTACGTGTACGTGTGTATAGGTATGACGCGAATCAAGCTCGGGCGCGCGCAAGCTCCCGAATGATTTTTCTCTCGATCTTCCGTGTGCAACAAAGGCTGATCGGGTGCCGCAGTGCAGTGCATGTATACGTAACTCGCGTATACGCGTGTGCCTCTCTTTTCCTTTTTATACTACAAGCAGCGTCAGAATCTATATATCGACGCGATACATTAAGAAATCCATAGCTTATGCGCTGTAGAGCTTTTCTCTCTCTCTCTCTCTCTCTCTCTCTTGCATGTTTGAAAAGCTCGTCTTCATTTTTTAAAAAAGCTCAGAGTCCGTGCTCCACTGCAGCTGCTGATTTGACCCGTTGAACCAAAAAAATAATACGATCGACATCGATTACTCGTAATAAATGGGCATGTAATAATTTCGTTTCTCTCTCTCTCTCTCTCTCTCTCTCTTTCAGTTATCTCTGTTCTCGTGTCGTGCATTGACTTTTTTTTTCATTTCGTGTATATCCAAGCCCGTAGTGTGCAGCTGCGCGCGGTTTACAACGAGGTAACGGGTGCTTCTGCTTCTCATTGGAAAACAATCGAGTATAGAGAGACGCGAACGATTGTTTGCTTTTTTTTTTGTCATTTTCTGCTCGTTCGTTCCGCACCGTGTACACACACAGTACACGCACACTTTTTTTCGGTATATACGACGTAGTCGTGTGCGCCTCGATGCGCGTAACGAGGCTTTTAACGTTTTCATTAGCACCGATGCTCGTCGCGGATTCTCGTTCGCAACTTCTCTCTCGCGTGTTTTTTTTTCAACCCCCTCGTTTATCGCGATTTATATCGGAGTTGGTTTATTAAACTTGAAATAACCGTAATACAGTTCGCACGTATTCATTTCTGCTATCAATGTAAATATTACAGTCTCGTTCTCATCATCATTAACGTCCTAATGCTTGCATTTATTTTTCGAAAATCTCTACAACTCTCGGAGAAACTTATGTAGTATTACATACGTCTTCGTGAAATCCTCGTTTTCTACTCAACGGAGCGTGACCCCCCGAGAGCTCGCGCGCTCAAAGGCGGGGCGAATATATAATTAAAATTACAGCGCTATACATTAGCGAGTACTGCCTCGTGCTGCCGCTGCGCCATACGGTCCAGAACTAATTACAAAACCGAGACGTAGTAATTACGCGTCGCTTAGGTACGCGCACAGGAACGAGTCTGGAATCTGACCTCCCATACCCACACGCCCGATCTATTTCATACAGCGAAACAAATTACGTCGACTTGCATATAATGCGTCGTACAGGACAAAAAAGCTCGCGATTAATAATTTAAGAGCTCCGAAGCCCGAAAACAACTGCAGTGCAGCGAAACAGCCGAGCTTTTTCGCGTCAAATACACCTGCATCGGAGTGGATATATGTATCGCATGTATTACGATGCTGCAGTAGATTGTATATTTAATGCGCCACAGGTTATATAGCCCGCAACACGGCCAACTGCTCGAGCATCGAAATAGCCGCGAGGCGGTGCGCGCGATACATTATACAGTCGCAAGAAGAAGCCTTGAGGGCCTTCTCGCCGCCGCGCGACTTGATATATTATACCGACTATCGTATATGTTATTTTATATGGACACGAGCGTTTCAACGCTCCACCACAATAACTACCGAAGTATAGCCCCGTGTTTGATTAATTGGAATTTTAGAAAGAAAAGACGAAGTGATATTTAAAGCTCGTACAACATTTATTTTTTTAAACTTAACTCGATTAATTAAGAAAAATAACTTAACTTGGAACGACTCGGGTAATTTTCGTATACATAACGCTTGGACACTAATGCAATGAAAAATTTCAAAATATCTAAAACTGGGCTTTGACTTATACAATTATTTTCATTTTACCACTTGCAGATTTGCAGTCTACGGCGCTAGTCATCTAGCGGTGGTATCTCAAAGCGGTATTCTCGTATTCAATGTGGTTGAAAACCATTAGATTTTAATTTTTTGGTCATTACAGGCCATTGCTATATAACGTTGAGAATTTCTACCAGGATCGTGTCACGCGAATGCTTACAATTATGTATCGTATCATTATAATGATTAATAGTTTCCGGAAAAAATCAGTCTTGCGGATACTCGTTCGTTCTTTCGTTTTTGGAATGTTTTTTTGGCGCGTCGCATATATAAATATCGACCCATGAGTATCGGTATTGTATTTTGTACTTATAATTATTTATCTATTGATTAAAATCATGAGCACAAGGTTTTGTTGCTGTGTTTCCTAGTTGAAAAAAATAATAATCCTCCTATAGGTAGTATTGTTCATGGCATTGTTTTTTAAAACATCATCGTCATCGTCATCACATCAGGGTGGCTTTGCCATTGAGCACGAGAATTTCCGGAGGATCGTCCATCTGGCTCAGCTGCGGAGAAAAAAGAAAGCAAATCGAGAAATATCATACTCGTTTCGAACAAAAATAAAATTGATATCTCTCGTTTTTATATATACATACCTTCTCGAGCTTCTCACGTCTGCGCTTGGCGAGATACTCGATTCTCTGGCCTTCGGGCGACGACATCGTCACGGGATAGGGAAAAGTGCCCTCGGGCGATCTGCCGAGGCCGATGAAGAGCCAAGTGGTCAGCACGAAGGGTATCGTTCCCACGGGAAGTCCGACCTGCGAACGTATACGTGTACGTATGTGTTATTAAACGTAGCCGCGCAACGACGACGACGACGACGTAAACAGATCGATATTATATTGGAGATTCTCGATTGTGTATTATATATATATAAGTACATGTGTATACGCACCGGAGCGAAGATAATCTGCATCACGTGCTGGATGACGCCGGTGCAGAGGACGGAGACTACGGTGGCGCAGGCCACTTGACCGTTGACGACGAGAAAGCTGCCGCCGAGACTGGCCGCCGTGAGGTAGGAATTGAAGCCCCACAGGCCGCGATAGACCGTGTCCAGGGGCGCGCCCATCTGGATTCCTGGGGAGTCATCGGTAATTATTCCTCAGGAAATTATTCCTAAATATTTGAAAGTCGTTCTTCTACTTATACGCTTATTTTCACTTTGCCACTCGTAGATTTACAGATTCGTCGCTATTCCCCATCTAGTGGCGAAGGCGTGAAGTTACATTATCTAATCTATGTAGGTTTTCGATGGAAAACTGCCTCGGCTTTCCGACGGCGAGATTTAATATTCCGAAATTTTACGCTTTCGCAGGGAAAAAATTGAAAACATAGGAATGTTTTTCAATCGAAAGATAAAGTTTTTCTTACGAACGAAAACTCTATTTTCCAGCGCGTTGCAAAGCGGAAAGTTCCCGAGCTACAAGAGAGATTAAAGTCGGCATTTATATCTTGGATATTTCGTGCTTCTCTCGCGGACAACTTTACGTGGCCTGTTTTCAAAATAATTGTATCATTCTTGTTTGTTCGCTTACATCCCAAACATGACTTATGAAATTATTTTGACTTTTCCACTTACAGATTTACAGATAATGCCAGAATCTGCCATCTAGTGGTGGAGACGTACATTAACAAATCCAGAATAGAACCACTCATCAAAAATATTGTAAAAACTTTCATTCATCAATCTGTGTAAGCAATTTCAAGCCATGACTTGACTTAGACAATTATTTTGACTTTTCCACTTGCAGATTTACAGATACGTAGGTACTCGCCATTTAGTGATGAGCTCACGAGTTATTGTACTCAAAGCGGTTGAAAGCTCGTCTAAATTTTTCGAAACATTTTAATCTGTCGTTTAAAATTTGCTTGCAATTGTGACAAAAATAAGGCCAATCGATGGTAATGTTTTTTTTTTGAATGGGCCTCTACCAAGGACAATGATGTACGTTAACTCACCGACTAGACTGCCACCGAGTGCGCCGAGATAGCCGAAGAGGCAGGTGAACGGCGAGTAGATGAGCACGCTGAGATAGATGATGGCGCCGAGCGCGACGTTGTCCACCACGAACAGCTGCGAGGCCGAGACAATCGAGCCCCGGAACACCTTCGACAGAAGAAGAATAAAGTTGTATAGACGATACCGACGAGTTTCAATTGTTTTATATACTTGTTATATTTACCATGCCCCAGTCAGGACTCGTCGCGGCGTTCATGACGAGTGTCGTCACGTTCTCGACAATGGCCAGTTGCTCCGTCGTCCCGTTGGCTGCATCGTTCTTTGTATAGAAAAAAAGGCAGCGTGTATCGTATTGCGAGCTTTCGGATAATACCGCTAATGCCAATCTTTGTTCATCGCCAAGGCCAATAACGTCCCGGCGCGTCGACTCTCGCGATTGATTTATCGGGGTAAATGCGAAAATAACGCTGATTTCGTTTGGGAAAAAAAGCATGCCTGGAATTCATAACAAAAGAGAAATCCGCAGAGAGAGAGAGACGAGAGAGAGAGAGAGAGAGAAGCTTCGCTGCTGCAGTAGAAAAGCGCGAATTCATGCCCACTACGCCACGTTGTTGTTTGATTGGAAAACGAGCGTGTGAAACGCAACACTGCCGCCGCCGCTTCTGCTGGTAATTACATCGGATGAAAGCCGCGCTGCTCGTGCCTGCAGTGAATAGTTATAACGGTGCTCGACACATTGATGACATTTTCTACCCTTTACGCACGGATTTTCCGACCCTTTTTTTCAAAACATTTTGTACTTTGTTCGTCGAGTGAAAAAATTTCAAGTTCGTGCGGGTTCACAGGATGAAAAGGTTTGCGGAATGCGATCTACATTGGATAAACTGCCGTATAATACACGTTGTATAATAATGCTAAATATCTCTTTCCCAAGATCGTATTGAAATTTTTCTTCGTTAAAATAATTAAGCGCGTTAGTCACTTATAATTATTAAGCACGATTAGAAAAAAAATCTCGAGGAATAAATAGAGGGGTCCTCCTTGAGATAAAGGTCGATACGATTATATTCTTTGAGCTATCTTACGTGCACAATAATAGATAGATTTTTAAATTTATGGTTTTGAAATCGCAATTCTGTTTCCCCGTCGTAACCACAATTTTCACGCGAAAGAAACAATTCTCTCTGATTTTCTCGCAATTTCTCTCCCACATAACTCGTTTCTCTTTTTATTGTTCTAATTTTTCCGAAAGTTAATTTCGTAAAATACGATTCTTCTCCTTTTTTTATATTTTCATATACATACATAAAACGCATCTCTGCAATTTTTATCACTCTCATGGAAAAAGCTCGCTCGCGCTCGGCCTTTTAACTCGAAAACAAAACGGAAAAATGGTGTACATTTTATCTCCCTCTCCCTCTCTCTCTCTCTGTGCATAAAAAAAAGCGCGCGCGCGTAAATCTCGACTGCTCGCTTGCGCGCGCGAAGCTTTTTTATGTGTCTATTTCTCTGTCTTTCTCTTTCCCTACGCAAGCTCGCCTAGTGTCCTGTAGTGTGCGCGGTGCAGCGATGCGTATACCTTTTGCCATTCAAATGTCATAGCGTTCATATTTCCTCCCCCGATGCTGAAAGAATATAGCCGCGGAGTGAGAGAAAAGCGTAGCTCGGCGAGGCCAAAAAACAAAGCCGCTCGCTCGCTGCACTACACACATACACACAGCTCCTTCGCCAAATACAAAGAGAGGAATAGCGGTAGTGGGTACGCAGATATATATAAACGTATATAAATACGTAGATATACAATACGAGGCGAGCGCATTATTTCCATCGCGCAACATTGCACGTGTATAATAATAGTTGTTTGTATAGTACAGTCGCATAAAGCTCGAAGAAAGAGACAAAGGGAGGAAAAGTTTCTGTCAATGCTTATCATCGGCTCTCTCGCGCGTGCTTATCAAAAACGACACGTATAACGGACAACGATCGACATTTGCGCAATTTATATTCATCGAAATTAAAATTGTCCTCGGCTCTCCCGCGACGACGATGATGCGTTGCATGAATCGTCGAGTGGCTCTCTCCGAACCGACAGCTGCTATCCCTAGATATATATATATATGCACAAAAGCCTCGCGCCATTGTCCACTCGGCCGCCGCATCTCCGAGGGCCGCAAAGGGCTTCGAGCTCGCGCCTTGACGAGCTTATCCGGACAAGTCCTCGACCGGCCACTCGCATACATAGACCGAGAGAGAGAGAGTATATAAGTACAAGCTGTTGTGTGTTCGTGGCTGCGGTTAAGCTCTGCGGCAAGCAGCAGCAGCAGCAGCAGCAGAGAGTCTCTGCTCGAGAGCCACACACACGTTGCGTTGTAAAGCTCAAAGGTGCATGGAAGGTAAAGGGACGGGGGATGGGGTGATCACTTTGTTTTCTCGCGTAAGCTGCTCTCGGAGGAGGGAGTCTCGGCGACACTGCTCCGGGTGAAATTTCAAAGAAAGCGAGAAATACGTCTCCCGGGTAGAAAGCGTCGAATTCGGTATATAGCACGTATGTAACGGGCAGATTAGCAAGCTTGCGAGCTCTGCCTGCCGCAAACACACACACACACGAATACACATATTCAAAGAAACGAGAAACGGGTCACGCGCTGGAACTGCTGGTATATTATACCGCACTGGGTCGAATCGATCATTCCTTTTCCTGACTGCTGTAGCGATCATTAGGAGAGAGAGAGAGTTCGACACAAGATATACCGTATGCTATATACATAGAGTCGAGTCGAAAAATCACGCGTCCGAGCGAATCGCGGAAAACAATAAAACATCGAGATCTCGAGTGCTGCTCGTATACAGCGCTCGACGAACTATAAAGAACAAAGGGTATAGTAGCGAGGAAATAAAGGGCGCTCCCGCTGGTGGAAAGACAAAAATGAGCGTCGATCTAATACACGAGCTGCAGCACAATCTCTTTCTCTCTCTCTCTCTCTCTCTCTTTCAGGCTTACACTTGAAAAGTTGTTAGCCATCGCGCGTATAGGCGTAAGAGAGCTGCGAGCTTTACTCTGCTTTATCTCCTATTATTAAGATGGAGCTTAACTCTGTACAGTGTACGTAAACAAGAGCGAGCCTCGCGCACTGGTGGCAGCAGCGGCGAAAAAGAAAGAGAAGAAGAGAGAAAAGAAAAAGCACACCACCGCACACCGCGGTCATCGAGGTCGTCGTCGTCGTCGTCATGCATGTAAAAGCTTGCGCAAGCTCTTTCTTTATTTTGCCCCAGCCTCGCACATATTATGCAGCACATTATTTTGCAGTCTTGTGTCGTGAGAGAGAAGAGAGAGAGAATGTATATTGACACGATAGAGCAGGCAAGAAGAAGAAGAGGAAGAAGAAAAAAATCATTAAGATGACCAGTCGCTCTTGTGTAGTAAGCGCCACACAGTGGAGAGAGAGAGATAACAGACATATCGTTCCTCGCTCGGCTATGCGACAATAATAGCTCTCGTTCGACAATCGCGCGTCCCCGCAAATTTTCCACGGATTTTTTCAGCCGCGCGAGATTTTCATGCACACATAGCGTTGGGAGGTCGAGCTCTCGCGACTAGCGCGCGGAGATTAATTGAGAAAAAAAAAAGAGAGAAGAAAGAGAAAAGCGTCGTTACACGCGCGCATCTCAAGAGCGTGTGCTCTATGCTGCTGCTACGTACGCTTGGCTATAATTTCCTTTTGGCTTTACCCGAGCACAAGCGGAGAGAGCCGCGCCGACCAACTCCCCCTGGAGAGCGCTCGGAGGCTGACCTACATCAGCGGCGGCGGCCTGTGCACTGCACTGCACCGTCGCGCGCGACCAACCAAGTCGACGAATGACGGAGAGAGAGAGAGAGAGAAAAAAATGAGAGACGTCCAGTGTATATACACCTGTGTCAGATATACGTAGCCCTGGTATAGCACGCATCCTTATCGTGTTTATATAGACCGGTTGGGTAAAAAAAAAAAATGATGCGTATTTGTTTGTCCTAAGGTTTGCTGTGGAGAATGTCGACGGTTGAATTAGACTTTTTGAGCTTGCGGCGATTCGTGCATTCTTCCATTCGTTTAAAAAGTTATTCGGAGCGTATATAGCAAATATGTCATTGTCGTCGCGACGTAGAATTTTTTTAAACCGACGTAAGCGTTTCAAAAAGTTTTAAGCGATAAGCGTAACGAGAAAGTTTCAACTTTCCCCTGAATTAATTTTAAAACTACTAAAACTTTGTTATTCAGGGATAAAAACCTTTAATTTTACCCTAGTTACAAGCGCAAGCTTAGAAGGTCTAATTCAACTTGCCTTGCATTTTTTTATTTTTAATACTTGCCAATTTTCTATTCCCCTTTGACATTAGGATTCTCGTCAACGCTGCAGTGTTACTCGGGATCTTTAATTTAAAAATTATGCTGCGCTACGGTAAAGACACGAGGTGAACAAAAAAAAAACGAGCGTCATAATACGGGTCTGCGATTTCATTTAGACCCAACGGAGAGGAAACAAAAGAGTTGCACGAAAAAAAATTAAAAAAAAAAGAGAGAAGAAAAAAAGGTGAAAGAAAAGAAAAGACAGAGAGAGAGAGAAAATAAGGCGTCGTCCGGGGTAATTCCGGAACCGTGCGGCAGTTATTACACGGCTGCAGAAATTCAATGCGACGCGTAAAGAGTTGCTACAAAGCGGTAGTGTCGAGCCGAGTTACACTAATCCCTCTCGTATAAGTATAAATGTAAAACGTGATCTCGCGTAAAATTTCAATTATCACGCGCGGCACGCGTTTCCATATGGGGATTTTTTTACGCCACACACACACACACACACACACACTTACCACCAATGCTGCAGCGGCTGAAGCCAGATTAATGCGGTCCTGGGCGTTCTTGAGTACGAAGAGAAGCAGCAGCTCGGCCAGATTGAAGGGCATCGTGAGGCAGGGGTAGCTGCCGTGACCGCAGCCTCGCCAAAAATACGCGCTGCAGCAGAATCAGCGTGTAAAAAAACAGTATATACGTCGTTATGTAATTGTAAAATTGCTGCAAGATGAACTTACATAAAGACGACGCAGAGCAGAGCCAGACTTATGCTGAAGCCGTCGAATCCCGGCGAGTAGACTAGAGGAACGAAGGTGTACGAGACCGAGCCGAAGATCAGCGGATTGAACACGGCCAGGCCGTTGTCCAGATTGACTTTCGGCTCTCTCAACAACTGTACACGATCGATGAATCAATCGTTAGTACGGTGCATATTTTCCTTTATTTTTCTTTTCATTCATAAGTAACGCTAAGACGGCGGCGTAGGCGGAATTGAATTAATCGAATGCTCGAGCAGCTCAGAGTCATCATCGTAGTTGTCGCGCTCTACTCGTAATTCTCGTCGACACACGATACTCTCGCGCGGAAAAGAAAACGGAAGCGCGCGAGCATCTCGTTGTAGTACTACATAACATAACATACGTATCCGAGGAACGAAATTCGATCCAATAAAACCCAAGAGAGAGTCTAACGAGCGTTGACCTTTAATAGGCTCCTCTATAATAATTCGTTTGTTCACCCCCATTTTCTTTTCTTTTTCTTCTGATTGCCGAGTTGCTCTGTATCAACTTCCTCTTTCCGCGCACTCGCGGCGTACGTCGCGGAAAAATTGCAAGAAACGATCGCGCGCGCGCGCGTTACGTACGTATCAAAACTCGGTATTGAAAAACGAGTGTATCACCGATCGCGCGCATAGATAATAAAGATGCCTCGAGCAACTTACTTATGTACACGCGCCGCGCGCGCGAAACAAGTAGAGCGTGTATCATCGCTGAAAAAGGTACTTACTATGGATATCAGGTGTCCGAGGAAACCAGCCGCCGAGCAGACTGCGAAGGTGGCCGGTGCCACCGATATCACCGATCCCATTAGAATCACTCCGCTTATGGGATTGTTGGCGAATACGCACTTGAAGAAATGAAAACACATGGACGAAAATGAGATTCCGATGCATATATATATAAGAGAGAACCAAATGTAAACTAGGCTACGAGGTATGTGTGTATATGCGTCGAGTGGCATTGGGGCAAACTGCACACGCGACACACCAGCGGAGCAGGTGCAATACGTAACGCCGGCCATGCGGACCGAGAGAGAGAGAGAGGCCTGATTTCTAATCACACGAGCTACGCACGGCTCGTGGTGGTTCTCAATGTCCCCCCCGGCTCGTTAGAAAGTGAAAAATAGCAGCGGCGGCACGGTGTAGTGTGCCGCAATTATGACGCGCGCTTCGCCTTTACATAATGCACACGCGCACACGCGTGCAGTTTTATTTCATTGGTTGCCGATCGACGCGAAGAGCTGTTCCGTCGCGAAAAATACACATTGTATATCATCGAGCTCGTGCGGAGGAGACCATAAAACGGCGATATCGTATAGTAACGACTCCGACTAGATACACGCCGCGGTTGCGGATGATGAGTTGGGAAAATGACGAGCGCGCGCGGGTACACGATAAGCATCGCGCGCGACTATTAATCGTTAACGATTTTTCTTCTTTTTCTGCCTTGCTGCCGATTCTTTCGTGATCGCGATCGGCAAACAGAACCCGCGCGAGCTTTTATGACGATTGCAATTAGCGCTGCATATGATCATCTCTCTGTGTATAACGCTGCGATAATCCCGAAAGAATCGCGCGCGCGTGTGTATAATTTACACGATTTATTGTCAATATATGCCGAGAGATTTGCGCTGCGAGGAATAATAGCTCGAGCTGCTAATAATTATTCAGTGCGTTTCCGTGATATAACGATCCTGTAATCGTTTTTATACCGGCGCTCCGATAAAATCGGCGATTCAATTTTTTTTCATTTTATGCGCAATAATCTCGGCCCAAATTCGCCTCATTACATGCTTATAAAGCGCAACGAACCAAAAATATAAAAAAAAAAATAATTAATTAATCCGTAACGCTGATTTATATACGTCAGCGCGGTGGTTTACGTATAATTCGTCCCATGCGCATATAGAGACTCGCGACGACGATTTAACGCCAGATCTACCTTGTCGCGCTGCCGACACACAAACTACGCGCACGGGCGCGACACATTACCAACGCCATAAACGATTAGCACCGTACGTACACGCACGAGCAAATTTTTACGTAAGGCTCGAACGAGCGAGTTACTCAATGCAGCTGCGAGCTGCAGATATCACACGTTTTTTTTTTTTTTTCTTTAATATCGCGCTTTTGTCTCTCTCGATATAATCAACGGAGCGCGTTCCCCGAGTCGAAAAACTTCCCAACCCGCCGCGTCGGAGCTGTCGATAAAAATCGATGAAATATAAAGGACATTAGCATTTTCAATGGCAAAATAAATAACTGTGTAGCAGGCTCGCTCGGTGTGGCGCGTGCATTGGAATTGTTAATCAGCTCGACGGCTGCGGCAGCGCCTCGTTGCATCACTATAGCAGTCGGTACAACGTAAGCTTGTTGTTTTGGTCGTTGGATTGTTTGTTGGCGAAAATCGCGACGATGGAAAAATAACAACCGAGAGGGAATGGAGAACCACGTGGTTTTTCATCGCCGTGTGCGCGCGCTTGCCACGAGTTCGTTCATGTTTGTACCGTGGATTATTGCAGGCGAGAGCCGTGTACGTACCTGTGAGAAGCCTCGCACGAACGCCACGATGACTTTCATCGCGGTCCAGCCGGGCCCATCTTTCGTGGCGAGGTAGTCGCGCAGCAGCGGACAGTCGCTGCCCAGCGTCGCGAAGTTGCCATTTACCTGTACGCGTATACGGTGCATCGTTATAAACTTATTCGACTGATACAGACGTGGGGTAATTTTCGATATTTCATTAGCGTGAAATTTGTATTTGTGGCATGCAACCGATTTTGTCCGTGGGAACGGTTGCTTTAAACACTGACATTCGTTAATATGGTTATTTGTTGATGCGACCGCGACAAAAAAAAAAGTAGAGTTTCTCGGATATTCCAATCGACCGATGCAAAACAAATTCATTCGCCAATGATAAGCTCGTATAATAGCCGCGAGTTTATCGCTCGTTCTGGACCTTGCGAAAGAGCTTTTCGTGCATGTATAATGTTATATCATGCTCGGCTTGAGCGTTATTGACCGGCGATTGCGATTTCAACTATACTCGATTGAAAGAATGAAAATAAAAATAACAAAAGCAAAAGTGAAAATCTCACGAAACGAAAACAAACTCGCGTGCGTTACCGATCTCGCTTCGACGCGCGCACTCGCACGCACTTCCGCTCGAAAAAATCAAACAAAGTTCACAAAACACACACACACATTCGAGTTTGCTGCTGTTGTTGTTGTTGTACACAGGGCACGCGCGCGCGCGAGCGCAATCGAGAGATGAAAAGATTACAAAATAGTACGCAACTGTCTGCTTGTGTAGTCGGTAAGGCACCCTTTGCATCTCCGGTTGCAGCTCCTGCTGCTCCTGTTGCTGCCGATTATCGTACTCCCGATCGTCATCGTTATTGTTGAGCCTTTGGTTCTGCTGTTGCTGCTGCGGTAAGTCACCGTTGATCGACACCATGATCCGGAGTCGTTCTGTATCATGTACAACTACTCGTTGGCACTCGGAAGAACACGGGCTCCGGCAACCACCCGACTATATCGGCATCTCGTTATATATTAAATGTACCTCCTGCAGCTTCTCTTACACATATCTTAGATCTCTCTCTCGCTCGCTCGCGTGTACTCGCGCCTCGATACATGTATGTGTGTATATTGCATGCGTGCATATATATATGTTCGTGACGTTTTTCTCTCTCGCGAGAGCGCAATGCTCCCCTACTTTTCTCTCTCTCTCTAGATTCTGCAGCATGCTGCTATATAACTCGGGCACGCCGATACATGTGCGACAGAGAGAGACAGAGAGAGAAAGAGAGAGAGAGAGAGAACTAACCGGCGCGCGATATGTGCAATTATTAACGCTAATAAACATAAACGTGGTGCGCGCGGCGCGCCGTATCGGCCGGGCGCAAAAGCCGATATAATAAGTACTATACTAAATGCGTGGCGAGCGAAAGTGGAGACGAACAATCCGAAGATGAGTAACGATGTATTTTAATTAGCGCTGGAGCAACAGAAACAAAAAAAAAACAGAGAGAAGATTGTCAAAGGCCTCGCAATAGTGACTCTTCCCTTATCGCGCGCGTATCGCCCCGCGTCGACTCTCCTCTGCGCAGTGCACGCGATGATCATATTGTTTTGCGCGAGAATCGTTCATTATTTTTGAGGACAGATTTTTTCCTTCTTCCTTGGCGTATATATAACGACTCATTTACGTTTTAATTATATAATACAATACAAAGCGAATATATAAATACGCACACGTGCGTGTCGGTGCGTGCGAGCGCGAGAGATCTCGTTACTCGCTGCTCGTATTTATCGAGGCTGATTTATTGGAATGTTTTTAATTATTCAGGCGCGTGCCGCGTTGTGCGCGCAAAAGTGCTACGCACGCAACGTTAACTGTCAAAGTTGCGTTCGCGCGGGACTTTCAATGACACAAAACCTCTCCTCCCATATGCACCGCTGACAAGCCGCTGATTGAGTATTATATATATAATAAATTGCGATATTGCACGCCGATTACACGTTTTTTTCTTGTTTGGTATCTCGTAATTACCGAAGGTTTTAATGAGTGGAGATTTAGAAAATTGAAAATGTATAAAAACTTACAGTTTAATTCTCAAAAGGCACTTAACAGCTACTAAAAAATAAGAGAGAGAAAAACTTAACGTAGTTTTAAAAAAGTCCATTGTACACAACCAGTTTCGCTAAATTTCATTAAAAAAAAAAAAAAAAAAAAAAGAAAAGAAGACAAATTCTCAATTTACAATTACAATTTTTTTCTCTTTTTTTTTCTATTCCACGACGTAATTGGGATGTACGACCAGCATAGGATCGTCCTCGTCCTCCTCCAATTTCTCTCTCATCGATGTCAGCGGAATGATGACCTGATCCGTGTAGATCAGCCTGTCGAGGATCTTCTCGATCAGCACCTTCCTCTCCAGTAGTTCGTCCTCCGACTCGATCTGATCCTGAATGGCGTCCAGATACCAAGCCACTAGCTCGGATTTTCTCAGGGCTGATTTTTCGCTGTCCTCTGTAAAAGTAAATTGGCGTTTTTGTAATTTCGTGCGTGAAAAGTAAAATATAAGCTTAATTGCAAGCATTGATTACCGCTCTCTTCAAATTGTTGTTCCTGAGCTCTCATGTGTAGAATAATGAGATTCGACAGATTTTTATACTCCTCGTAAGACATCGTGAGCTTTTTGGTTGCTGGGCGCTGAGATGCTTCTGAAGCAGCTATAAAAGCAGTTCAACAAAATGAATATAAACCACTCTAACAATTATCTTATTCAATTGAAAAACAAAATTTTACCGTCATCATGGTCAGTCTCCATAGCATTGAGTCTTTCCATCGCTGCAGGTGCTTCGTCGTCGTGTAATTCTTGATTTTCACCTGCTGCATCCTCCAAATCGATATCCGGTTGTTCGACGCGAACTATGCTCTTGCTCAGTAATCGTCGCGCTTCTCTCACGTGTCTCTCGGTCACTTCATCTTGACACTCCAATTTAGCCAAGGCCTCCGACAAACGAACCAAACTTTCCAATTGCCTCACGGTTACACGCCAAGTTGCTTTTTTTCCTCCCATACCTTCTCTTTGTCGCAAATTGGTATATGTATTTATTAACATTTCTCCAGCGGCCTGAAAAAAGCGATTCAATTTGTTACATAAAACTTATTTATAAAAATAGAAATTCCGATTAAGGGCTTTGATTGCTTACCCCACTGATGATCGGTTTAAAGTGCTTAGCAAAGCAAATATATCGTAGAATTTCTTGCTGGGTATACAGAGTGTCAATTGTAACTAGATTATTGCTATGTAAGTCGACGATTTTTTTGGCAATCGCGTTATCAATGATCTCGTTGCACTCGTCAATGAGGATAAAAAAGAGATCAAATCTCGACATAATTGGCGCAGTTAATAAAACATTTTGTTGCAAAGATTTCGATCTGTCATATCGGCCACCGATCGGATTTGCAGCTGCTAAAATGGATGTTCTTGCATTTAAGGTAGCTCTTACTCCAGCCTAGAAAAAAATTAATAATTGATTTTAGTAATAGAACTATTGTAATAAAAAATATAAATATGCTTACTTTTGCAATAGATATCGTTTGTTGTTCCATAGCTTCGTGAATAGCTACTTGATCTTTTGGATCCATTTTATCAAACTCGTCTATGCAACAGATACCATTGTCAGCCAACATCAGTGCTCCAGCTTCAATAACAAAATCTGATGAATCTTCATCTCTGACTACGGCAGCAGTTAAACCTGCTGCACTAGAAGCTTTACCCGATGTGTAAACAGATCTTGGAGTAATATCTGCAACTTGTTTGAGAAGTTGCGACTTGGCAGTACTTGGATCTCCAACGAGGCAAATATTTATATCGCCTCTCAATGTTGTACCTTCAATTGTAGTTTTTGGTACACCTCCAAACAACATGAGTAAAACACCTTTTTTTACCTCATCATTTCCGTGAATAGCAGGGAACAAACTTGCAACTAAATTATTGTACAAATTCTTGTCTTTACTCATATCGTATATTCTGTTCCATTCATCAGTAGACATTTGTTTCTTCATTTCTTCTTGATTTTCACAGTTCAGTCCAATATCTGTTCCTCCAAACTGCAAAAATTTTACAATTGTATTATAAAGATATGGAATTTGAAGTATAATTTAAATAAAGAAGAAAGATATTCACCCTTGAACTTGTAGGCGTTACACTGCAAGCAAGGAAAGCCATTCTGTAATTCAAGTCTCTGACACCAAGAGATTTTAGTCCTCTGACCCCTTCACCTTGTTCTCCTTGTTTGTGTCTTGATCCTAGCTCAGCTTTGGCACCTGGCATCGATATAGAGCCAACATCAGGTACTACAATTAATGTTCCCGTAAAATCATATCTAAACAAAGATGTTTAATGAATAAAATGTAACTTTTACTGTAGAGAAAGTAATATATACATTCATTGAGATATAATGACTCACCGATCTCCAGCTTGAATTGTTTCAACAGCTTCAGCTCTCAAAATAACCTCAAGTGAACGAGGGATACAACCTCTGGGTAATTCTTCTTGTGTTTCCTGAATTCTAACTTTTTGGAAGTCAACAAATTCTGATTCATCAATGTTCAACAAAAATCTTCTTCTATTACTGCACACAGGATTGACACAAATTGTCGGATTGGTAAACTAATATTTAATATAAATAAACATATTAGTTCATTATAAAAAGATGTAAACTTATAGATTATACTTTATACTCACTTTAAATTGTTGCTCAACATTTTTAATAACTCCATTACAATCAAGACACAAGAAAGTTCCTGACACTAGCTCTGGATGAACAGGGTGGGTACGTACAACTTGACCCGATATACGAATGAGAGTACCAATTTTGGAGGTAGTAAGTTCACGGAGTTTGTGTCTTGTGGGAACATCAACTAAACTCAAGTAACATTCTTTGGGCTTTGTTAATCCTGCTTGATCCTTCACATAATTTGTTACAGCTTGACACAAGAAAGGATTGACCCTGCAAAAGAATAAATATTATTATAATCTAGTTATCAATTTAATAGAAATAAAATAATTATTGAATCTGAAAGGCTTGATTTGTTACCTACCTGTAGTATTCTTCAATCAATGACGTTGACAAAGCTTGATTGTATTTTTCAATGTCTTCAAATGACACTTCCAAGGTGCTACGTTCAGGGCTAACCAGATCCTTGGCTTTTTGAAGATATTTGAGAACTCCATCATCCTTATACCTACCAATTTGCAAGATATAAAATGTATTATATAAAATAATTATCAAGCATAGCAATTAAGTTAAAAAAACAATCAATCTCACTCTTCGAGGAATTCTTGAAACAACTTTTGACACTGAGTTCCCACGTCGTCGCGCACCCTCGACTGTCGCGCAACTTGATCGCCGAAATCCATTACGTCGATTAAAAAAGTAATTAAATATAAACAAGTTTTATTTGTATATCGCAACGATAAGGCACACGATCAGAAAATCAACGAACGCGAGCCCAAAACAAGTTTCACTTGCAGGCACGATTCGATGCTCTCTCTCTCTGTGTTTATACGCGAGCGTTGCACGACTCGTTGTTTTGGCGGGAATTCTAGTAGACGCATGATCCGCCGTTGCGGCAGACTATGCCGACAGTCGGCAGGGTAGAGTACTACTGTCACGGCGGTAGAGACCGCCTGTAACGACGGATAATACAGCTTTGTCTGCGATATTCAAATTTTTGTGGCAGTGATCGTGATATAATTGTTGTTCATTTATCTTCATTTATTTATAAAAATTGTACATTATTCAAGAATAATCGCTTTTTTTCAACAAATTTGAATACATTTTTTCCATATGATGAAAACTTGATAACAGTGTTTAAATAATACATATTGTTTTAATAAACATAACAATTTTTTCTGTACAATAACGTCATTAATACTACTTAATACCTTTTTGTTTAACTTTACGTCATGACTTTGACCATTATTTTGACAAACGATGGCAAATTTCAACATTTAAATCGAAAAATCTAATCGTGTACTTGTTCTTTTGCTACTTCTTGTACCGGCGTCACTTTTATGTGTTTTTCATTCAAATTTCCAGTAACGCTGAGCACGTCCTCGTCGAACAGATAGCGCAATTCGGTTTTGTCCAAAAATGCTTTAACCGAGCACACGTAGCTGTAGCCGTGTTTGATTATCGTTTTGAACGCCAAATCGTCCAATTTCAAGGTTTCGGTGCAGATACGATATTCAGGAGTTATGTCCGTGCTGAGCAAGTAAGGATCGTTCGAAGTTACGAAAACGAGACCTTTTTTGGTGGTCGGATCGACGACGATCTTGTACGTTGCCAACGGTACCGGACATTGGGGTCCGTGTTTATCGTAATACAAGTAAACGTTCTTCGGTATTTTGGGGGTTTTCTCATCGGGGTAATGCAATCGTTTGTACGAACCAGTTATTACGGTCAAGTCTTTGTGTAAAGTCGTCGCCATATTTCGTACGTAGCTCTCCATTATCTCCCAATTGTGTTGATTGATTGAATTCCACTGCGGAACTGTGTTGATGTACGTGTAAGTAGCGAGTCCCTCCGGCACGTAAATCATGTCGCGCCTCGGCGCCAAGTGTCCTCGATCCAGCAGCAGTCCCTTCTCTTCGTTTTCCTTATTTTTCAGGGGGAACTGCTCCTTGAGCGACTTACGCTGCTCCTCGGCGTAGTACATCTTGTGCAGAGAGACTCGATGGTGCTTGTGAGGTTCCTGCACGAAACGTCCCGGATGGGCCTGGAAAAAGGTATTCCAATCGAAGGGTTGAAGCGCGTACTTGGTCGACCGGTGTAAGCGACTCTTCACGTATTTGGTCAACTGGGCCTTCGAATTGTGATGAGCTTCCAAAACGATGACGAAGCCGTTGCTATCGTCGGTTTTGAAACCAACGTCGAATCGATCGATGGTTATCTTCGAAATTGTTTTCGAACCCTTCGATACATATTCAGATCCGGGAATATTCAAGCACGTTAAATCTTCGAAATGATACTCGTGCTCTGCGTTTGGCACCGTAGACTTGAACGTAGTTCCGCACTCGCAGGTAAACTCGTGGTACTGACCATCGAGTTCTAAAAATCTGTTATCGACCCCGGAGCATACTAGATAAATCTGATGTCCTTGATCGATTACAATTTTTCCATACGAGTCTGGATAAATGAGTTTGTTGTGATTCGAGGGATCGACGATTAAGGCATGCTCGGGTTTCATGCTCCTAACATCGATTGTGCATTTTTCCTTTTTTGCGCAGGTAGATTGTTGTTCTGATGTTCCTGGTTGCACTGAATGTCCAGAATTGTCTGGTTGTACTGGATGCCTATCTCCATTTGGTGCCTTAGTAGTTGTTGTTTTTACAGGTTCCACAGGTTTTTCAGGTTGCACTGAATGCTGACTTCCACTTGGTGCTTTAGTAGTGGTTGTTTTGCCTGGTTTTACTGAATGCCCTGGATGTCCACTCGGTGTTTTAGTAGTGGTTGTTTTGCCTGGTTTTACTGAATGCCCTGGATGTCCACTCGGTGTTTTAGTAGTGGTTGTTTTGCCCGGTTTCACTGAATCCTCTGGATGTCCACTCGGTGCTTTGGTAGTGGTGGTTTTGCCAGGTTTCACAGGATGCCCTGGCTGCCCACTCGGTGCTTTAGTAGTAGTTGTTTTTCCAGGTTTCGGAGTAGGTTTACGCTATAGGAATAATATAAAATAGACAGTCAATTTTTTAATTCGAATTCAAATGTTAAATTTCAATTGGTACTCAATAAATACTGACTTTGGTTGACTTCAATTGTAATGATAATCCAAGTATGCAAAAAAATAAAATAACGATATACCAAATTTTAGCAGTTTTCATTTTGAAATTCATAGAATGTATTACGAAGAAAAAATTTAAATTATCGATAAAAATTTTGCAGACACTCGCTTTTCGAAGTTTTCCTCGAAAATAGGAAGAACTAACGTGAGGTATACTAGTTTTAATACAGCTTTACTTCGTGAAAGAATTTTTATTGACAGTTGACAACTTACTGCGAGATTATTACTCGAATGACATCATTTTTTCATTAACCCATTAACGCGCAAAAGTGCAATTTTGTGCATGAATTTTCCGTTGTAAAAAAATTATAGATAAAGTTAAAATATTTTCTTGAAAATCCACACCCAGGGGTTTTTGAGTATGCTCTTTCAGTATCCGGTGTTATTTTTGCGATAAATAAACATTATCATCGTTTATTTTGCCATTAAACACGAAAAACGTGATTTTTTGACTCAAAAATTTTTTTCAAAGTCGATTTTCTACCTTGCCTTGCCTTCGGAGGGTTCCCATAACACCAGAAATCGTGCACTTTTTCTCTGAACCTTCGAAAAATGCGCTGCCGCGATTTTTATCTAGCCCCTATATTTCTAAAATGGAGAATTTATACCGAGCAGTGGTATAAAAATTCACTCATTTTTTACTTAGAACCTATTTTACATGCGCTAAATATGAACTCAAAAGTACAATTTG
>NW_019640820.1:0-28408 GCF_000599845.2 Trichogramma pretiosum
TTTATAATCGAAGCTGTTAAATTCGGTTAGAAAGAGCGCCAATTCAGCCGTGTGCCATTGTTGTTATTGCCTGTACCTATATTATGTTATTCAAACGAGCTGCTTCTGCTTCAAATGGATACCGAAATCAACGACTTATTCTCGTTCTAAGCTCGGGCCTACTCGTATCTTCTATGTGCGCTTAAATAAGTGAATATCGCATCGTCCGCAATAATTGTGGTTTTCGCGTAAAAACAAAAAGAACAATCTTAAATCATTAGTGACTGTGCGCGTCGTGCTCGAGTATGGAAAACGATTTAGCCACGTTAACCCGCCAATTGAGTATCTTGAAAGGATTCGTGAAGTGGGACGACATGAGATCGCGATTCGCATTTTTCTGCACTTTCAATTCATTGATTGAAGATTGGAAGGCCCCGTACCCGAACCTTCTGGACGTCTTTACGCCCGAAGAGATCGAGAAGATTCTCAACTTTGCCGTGGACGACCCGGCCGGCGACGCGAAGCACAGAGAAAGATTCATCGAGTTCGTAGCCGCGACCGGCTACAAAGACGCGCTGCAGAAAAGTGGCCGCCCGGTCCTGAACCGCACCACACCGCTGCATCGTTTGTTCCACAGCCGGCTGCCCGGCGACAAGGACCGAATGGCCCGTGCGCTCTTTCAGATATACGACAAAGTCAAGGTGAACTGCAAGGAGACCCGTCACGTCGAGGACCAAATCGCGTTGAGCGTCTCGAACTTTCACGTGGCCTGCTGCATCAGCGACGGCCACGAGCTCGTCAAGAGATTTCTCGACGCCGGACAGGACCCGAACGTCGCCACGAGAGACGGCGTCACGCCGCTGAGCCTGGCTCTGACGTTGCGCAACGAGAAAGTGGTCGAGCTGCTGCTGCGGAAAAACGCCCTTCCACATCCACCGGCAGGCCTGGGATTTTCGTTTTCCGCTCTGCACCACTTGTGCAAGTGTTGCAACGACAACAACAACGACCTCAAATTTGCCAGGAAGTTCTTCGACGTCTGCGTCGATATAGGGAAGCCGTTGGAAATCAACGCCAAGGACTCCGCAGGTGACACGCCGTTGCACGTGGCGTTATTCTACAACTGCAGCGAAGAATTTCTGGGATTTCTGCTGGAGAAAGGGGCCAATCCAAACGCGGCCAATCACGCGAAATCGACCCCCTTGCACGTCATTTGTCAGAACCGTTACGTCCCTGGCTTGCTGGAGAGTTTCTTCAACTTGGTCCGCGAAAAAGGAAGAAGCGTGAACATCGACGCTGAGGACTCGAGGGGCTGGACACCGCTGCACTCGGCTCTGCGCGCGGGCAACGGCTGGGCGGCCGCTTTCCTGCTCCAAAACGGCGCCAGTCCGAATGCAGCCGATGAGAAAGGATGCACTCCCGAGCGCATTATTAAGGAGCAATACGATGTTACGACGGAAGTGTACTTACGGTTCGCGTTACAGAGAGATTTGAATCGGAACGTCGAAGACAATGGGCAGCAATAGTTGCGTATAGTCAAGGAGGAATTAACGAACAACGATTTTTTTTTGACAGCTGCAGGCAAAAACTTTAACGAGCAATAACCACGCGTGAAATAATGATGATAAGCATATTTGCAATATTTTCTTATGCCCGATGTTATTCGAGGGTGCGTAGTTTCTATAATATTCAAATAAATGAATTGTAAAAATGGATTTCGGCTTTTCATATATCACAAGAACACGATATTGTTTTCCAAGCAATAGATCTCAAATTGTGTTTTCATTGTACCACATAAATCGAGACCATGCGTTATTTATACACAAAAGATGAATGGTTCCACGTTCGTTTCGGACGCCCTTGCAGATTCTTGGAGTCTGAAAAGAAGAAATAGATTTTCGAAATAGTCCTTGAAGTGTTATTCGACTAATTCTATGACTTTTTTTGTTTTCTTTGCATCCCATTTTATCAAGACGGCTGTAACCTTTACCACTTTCTATCTCGAAAAATACATTCTGACAATTATTTAGCACGACTGAAATTTTCCTTTTTCAAACTATAATTACAACTATAACTTTACGCTCTAGTCTCTTGTCTATAGTCATAATTTGCTTTCCAAACCAATTAATAAATGATGCTAGCGATGAAATCAGACAAAACAGGTCTGTCGTACATAATGGTTATGATATCTCTTTGCTCGTAAAAACGTCATGTTGCAAAGAAAGCATCTTTAATGAAGACAGCCACCATTATACAATATGTCACATCAATAACATAAATGAAATTTCAAATTCATGTAATTTAAAATGATGCAATTTTTTGCCAAAATTAAGATCAATAAAAAAATGTACACATATTACAACTACAAAAAAATAAATACAATGTCCGTGGAAAATTTTAATAATTTTATAATCGATCACATAGATGAAGGAATATAACTTTGTTAAAACGGTTATTTAATTGTAAACAATAATATCATACATGAATTTTCACATCGTCTCTCGATACATCAATCGTGTTTACAGCAAAAACAAATCGGTTGAATGTTGTCTTTCCTGACGAAACAAGACAGAACACCAAAAGATCAATTTTACTCATTGATTTTCTGTCACTCTTAATAGAAGGATCCATGGCTTAATTCAGACACCAAAATGGATAAAAAAGAGAACAACTCCGAGGAAATCGACTCAAAAGATAATTTAAGTGAAAAAGACATTGTTGTTTCAAGCAACAAACAAAACATTGATGATATTTGTCAGGAGGAATTTACACTGGAATCAAGCATGATGGTACAACGAGACACAATTCACAATAAACGAAAAGATTTTGCATGCGACATGTGTGAGAAAAAATTTGTGAAAAAATCGAATTTGTTTACGCATCATAAATTGGCTCACAAAGATCCTGAAGGTTTCACTTGCAACAAGTGTGAAAAGAAATTTGAAAATAAATCAATTTTACTCAAACACAACAAAATATTCCACGAGATCTTCAAAGATTACTTATGCGAAAAGTGTGCAAAAAGATTTGGAAATAAACATAGTTTGCTCGTGCATATAAAGACAGTACACGACGGTCAGAAAAAAGTCTTCCAAAGTTTTCCAAAGTCCTCCAAAGTCTTCAAAGATTACTTATGTGACGATTGTGGTAAGAAATTTGGAAAACAAAGTGCTTTGACTCGACACCAACAAACAGTCCATGAGGGTCGTCGCAGAGGTTACGCATGTGACAAGTGCGAAAAAAAATTCGGACGAAAAGGTAATATGCTCCTTCACCAAAAGATCATACATGAAGGTCGGAAAGATTACGCATGTGACAATTGCGAGAAAAAGTTTGGGCACAAATCCCATTTGCTCTATCACCAAAAGATAATACACGAAGATCGGAAAGATTTTGCATGCGACAAGTGCGAAAAGAAATTTGGACGAAAAGATTATTTGATAGTCCATCAAAGGACAGTACACGATGGTACCCAAGATTACACATGCAATAATTGCGAGAAGATATTCTGTGATCGAAGTTCTTTGATCAGGCACCAAAAGACAGTCCATGAAGGTTGCAAAGACTTTGAATGCGACAAGTGTGAGCAGAAATTTGGACAAAAATCGTATTTGATCGTCCACCTAAAGTTAGTACATGAAGGTCGGAAAGATTTCGCATGTGACAAGTGTGATAAGAAGTTTGGACAAAAACAGCATTTGGTTGACCACCACAGGACAGTCCATCAAGGTCGAAAAGATTATATATGCGAAAAGTGCGAAAAACCTTTTGGTCATAGATCAGATTTGACCAGGCATCAAAGGACAGTACACGAAGGTTGCAAAGATTACACATGCGACAAATGCGAGAAAAAATTTACACAAAAATGTCATTTGCTCGTGCATCAAAATACAATTCACGATGGTCGGAAAGATTTCGTATGTGAAAAGTGTAAGAAAAAATTTGGACAAAAATCGTTTTTGGTCACCCACCTAAAAACAGTCCATGAAGGTCGAAAAGATTTCGCATGTGACCAATGCGAGAAGAAATTTGGGAATCGTGGCAATATGATCGAACACAGAAATACATTTCATGAAAGTCGCAAAGACTTCGTATGTGACAGGTGTGAGAAGAAATTTTCGCAAAGGTCGAGTTTACTTTATCACCAGAAGACAGTCCATGAAGATTGCACAGCTTTCGCATGTGACAAGTGCGAAAAAAAATTTGCCTATAAACCGTATCTGATTTTTCACCAAAAGACAGTACACGAAGGTCGCAAAGATTATGCATGTGAAAAATGTGAGAAGAAATTTGGTTATAAACGGTATCTGCTTTTGCACCAAAAGACAGTACATGAAAGTAGCGAAGATTTTGCATGCGACAAATGTGAGAAGACATATGGGAATCGAGGCAATTTGAGAAGACATAAAAAAACAGTACATCAAAATTTTCAAGATTTTGCATGTGACAAGTGTGAGAGGAAATTCGAAAGTAAACTAGATATGTTGAAGCATCGAAGGACAGTAAACGAATGTCGGATAAATTACTCATGCAACAAGTGCGAGAAGAAATTTGTACATAAAAGTAATTTGCTCGTCCACCAAAAAACAGTACACGATTGTCGCAAAGATTTCGCGTGCGACAAGTGCGAACAGAAATTTGGACAAAAAGTGAATTTGTTTAGGCATCAAATGATAGTCCACAAAAGTAATTAAAATTTTTCTCGCGAGAAAACACCAGACTTCTACTTCATCGGATATGAGTTGTCGACAAAAAATCCATAAAATTCACAGAAATCATTAACCAGGTAATTCTTGAAGTTTTGTTAAAATTGCGTATGTGATTAAAACAATAAAATTTTTTCATACAAACTTCGATTTCCCACATTTAATTCGCTCATAAGTTTTTGCATGTGATTGTGCGAAAAGGTGTACTAAATAAGAATCAATTGGACTGCCATAATAAATATTCACAATTGTATCAAATCTCATATCAGAAGATTATAAAGTTTTTATGAATAAATTGATTGTTTATTGATATATTGTATAAATTTCTCGAAC
Organism: Trichogramma pretiosum; assembly: GCF_000599845.2. Taxonomy (NCBI): domain Eukaryota; kingdom Metazoa; phylum Arthropoda; class Insecta; order Hymenoptera; family Trichogrammatidae; genus Trichogramma; species Trichogramma pretiosum. Next base: position 5,016 of record NW_019640820.1, read on the forward strand.
TTATCGCAGTCATATGCTCGTGTATCTCTTCAATGAAATAATAAAAAGTTCTGTTTTTTTTGGACTATTTTAAATATATAGTAATTACATTGTAATCATATAGACGTTTTTCTAAATTTTGATTGTTGATTGTCTTATCTGAATCTCGTGCGTTCATAACTATCAATACACCTTTCACTGTCAATTTTTTTTTAATCAAACGATATTATACGTAAGCAAAAGAAATAGTTATTTATAGCACTGCGTGGCATAAGTTCACATCTACGGCACGCTTTTCGGTGGCATAAGTCGCACATTCTGGCACCGCTGCGTTCGCATCACACTCGCATACGCTCGTGCGCTAACCTCACTTCGCGCTACCAGAAAGTGCGACTCATGGCTCGGAAAAGGGGGCATAAATGTGAACTTTGCACAGTACTATAAAATGTTGTTCGATACTCGGGCCATAGGGGACACTTTTCGGCCCAGCTATTAGGACCCTCGCTGCGCTCGGGCCCTAAACTACGCCGTGCCAAAAAGTGTTACTTATGGCACTTGTATCGAAAATTACTATTATGCAGTACTAAGCGAATAGTACATTACTTAACTGAGGCGGGGGGTTGTCTATCTTGCAAGAGTGTCAGTTTGCAGCCCGAGCGTAGAGAGGGTTGAATTGACGCGAGTGCAAGATTGACAACCGCCTCAGTTACGTATAGTTTTTTTCATCATCGAGTGCAGGAAGTCGATTTTAAGATTTTCCCGCACGGCGCAGCGTTGTAGCACTTTCTATCTCGAAAAAGAACGATCGTTTCTCGAAACAAAAAACATAAAGTAGTAAAGACTCACTCGAAAAAATGAAAACCAGTTTTAATACACACATCAGAAATATAAATTTATCGAGATGTTTTCGCTATGTTGTGCACCTGGGTGGCTTATTCGGTGCACTAGGTACAAATACAGCTACGGCGACGACTTTCTCCGAGAAAGTCGAGATGTATTCGCTACTTTGTACACCCGGGTGGCTTATTCAGTGCACTAGGTATAAATACAATCTCGGCGACGACTTTCCCCGAGGAAGTCGAGAAGTTTTCGCTACTTTGTACACCCGGGTGGCTTATTCAGTGTACCAGTTATGAATGTACTCCTGGCGACATCGTTTCCCTATAAACTCGAGGTTTTTTATTCATACTTAAATTTCATTATAATAGACTTTATACAAACTAGTAAATTTTCAAATCTCTACCATGAAAACTTATCACGTATCATGAAGAAGTTGTGAGTTCTTGTTGCAATGGTAAAAATGAGATTTTCTATTTTCAAATGTCATAATCGAAATTTTAAGTCTATTGTAATGAAATTTAAAGTAGAGTAAATGTGGGTGTTACTGCGGTTTTTTTTTAAATTGTTTTCCAACCTTCGATATTACACGTTGTAAAAAGATTTGCCTAATAATTTTTTTTTACGTTATTATTCAGGATCTTGGCTAAACAATTCAAATATTAAAAATTTTTTAATTTCAATTCAATATTATTAAACAGTACTTTCAAAAATAAAAATGGATACATGTATTACTGCGGTACATGCATGCATTACTGTGCATCTATTACTGCGGATGACCTAATTCTGCGCATGTACTACGGTGGTTTTTTTTTAGGTTCAAATGCCAGATTTCGATAGTATTAAAATTATTTTCACCTCATAAATAAAAATAACGTTTCTCAAATGGTTTTGGAAAGGATTTTTCGTCTTTATTCGGAGACATGAAACTTCAACACAGTCAAGAAGCTGCTTTTTAGTTATGGGAAGCCCTTTTTTACGTTGAGTTACAATCCAGCCCACTATGTCATCCTCTTCAGTTTTAGTATAACTGCTGAACGTATTGACCTGTCGCTTTTATATTTTCCTGGTTTTTAAGCTCAGATTGTTGATTCAGGTACCTTGAAAGTCCGTGAATCTTCGGCGATGGTACTACCTTTTATGACGGCTTCAACAGCAAGATTAACATTATCTTGAGGGTCATTCTTTCTGCACACTAAATTCACTTTGGTTTTGTTATTATATGGTAAAATTTTTTTTTAATTTGTCCATGATGCTTTTACTGTAAGTTTATTGAATAAACATTAAGATTGGCGAATTGTGAAGTCATAGATTAAGATCTAGTCAATGTAACGAAAAAAAATTCATATCGATATCCACAGTAGTTTTTGAGATATCTTGCAGGCCCGTCTCATAAAACATGGTTTCGAGAAAAACGCGTTTAAAGTTGGCAACTGACATCAAACGCCATATAAGTTCTTACTTTCAATCCTGACTTTGACCGACCAAGAATTCGAATTTGCATACGAAGTTTTAGCAAGGGATTATTAAAAGTATAATAAATTCGAAAATACAACAAAAAAATGTATATTTTGGCCGAGATTGAAGAGAAACGATTTCAAAATCGATCTCCTTTTAAACGATTTCAAAATTTTCTTACTAAATACTGCCTTAAAAACATCATTTGGTATTTCGGTAGTTCCAGCTCGACCAGTCGCTGTCATTTTTTTCAAATTTGATGGATCGATAATTAGGCAAAAAAGCTGCCTAGCAAGATGCCTTGGTTTATTCCTCCACTGATCCTTAAGAAATTATAGCTCGGCAGCATTAATGTAAATATTATAACCGGGATAAAGCTTTACCTGAAATTATTATATTGTTATAATGATGAAGAAAATTAAAAAAAATATCTTACTTTTCTTTTCTCCCGGTGAAAAGACACAAACTTCTTTCGCAGTTCCTCGTTCATATCAGCGGATTTGCGGGAGCGTTTTTGTTTCTGTTCATCAGCATCGGTGTCATTTATTTCTTCTCTGTCTTTGCGCTTGTTACTTTTAAATTCATTTTGATTGTTTTCTTTTTCTTGTGAAGCCTCGTCCAAATTTTCTTTTTCGTCCGTCTCAGCTATCAGAACAAAAAATATATATTGTTATAGTTAAATAAATAAAAAATGCGACGAAACGTGCGCGCGAGACCGAAAATCGAAACAAGCTTCGTTGTACATAAATAAATACACGCACATATGTAAATGACCGTGTTTAAACAAACAACGAGACAAAATCAAATTTGAGAGGAAAATAGAACAGATATAACGCGATGAGAAATGTATGACAAAAAATAACAATAACATTCAATTTTCTTTCTACATCTCAATTTTACCTTGCTCCTCGAGCATGTCGGCACTTGACTCGCCCTCGCCATCATCCTCCGTCCCATCGGTTTTGTTTTTTTGTTCCAAACGAATTTTTTTCGAGGTCATCGGTCTTTCATTGGATTTTTTTTCGGGTCTCGGGCGTTTCTTGCCAGATTTTACTCCCATTTCAGCTGCTTTTTTTCCAACTTTGGAGCATGATTCCGGGACTGAAAAAAATTGGGTTATGATTAACACTTGAGTACGAAATGACATTTGAGACAAAATGAAATTTGAGAGGAAAATAGAACAGATATAACACAATGAGAAATGTATGACAAAAAATAACAATAACATTCAATTTTCTTTCTGCATCTCAAGTTTACCTTGCTCCTCGAGCATGTCGGCACTTGGCTCGCCCTCGCCATCATCCTCCGTCTCATCAGTTTTGTTTTTTTGTTCCAAATGAATTTTTTTCGAGGTCATCGGTCTTTCATTGTCGCTGATGCAGCAGGCCACGTGAAAGTGCGAGACGATTTGGTCCTCGAGGTGACGGGTCTCCTCGTAGTTCACCTTGACTTTGTCGTATATCCGAAAGAGCGCACGGGCCATTCGGTCCTTGTCGCCGGGGAGCCGGCTGTGGAACAAACGATGCAGCGGTGTGGTGCGGTCCAGGACCGGGCGGCCACGTTTCTGCAGCGCGTCTTTGTAGCCGGTCGCGGCTACGAACTCGATGAATCTTTCTCTGTGCTTCGCGTCGCCGGCCGGGTCGTCCACGGCAAAGTTGAGAATCTTCTCGATCTCTTCGGGCGTAAAGACGTCCAGAAGGTTCGGGTGCGGGGCCTTCCAATCTTTAATCAATGAATTGAAAGTGCAGAAAAATGCGAATCGCGATCTCATGTCGTCCCACTTCACGAATCCTTTCAAGATACTCAATTGGCGGGTTAACGTGGCTAAATCGTTTTCCATACTCGAGCACGACGCGCACAGTCACTAATGATTTAAGATTGTTCTTTTTGTTTTTACGCGAAAACCACAATTATTGCGGACGATGCGATATTCACTTATTTAAGCGCACATAGAAGATACGAGTAGGCCCGAGCTTAGAACGAGAATAAGTCGTTGATTTCGGTATCCATTTGAAGCAGAAGCAGCTCGTTTGAATAACATAATATAGGTACAGGCAATAACAACAATGGCACACGGCTGAATTGGCGCTCTTTCTAACCGAATTTAACAGCTTCGATTATAAACACGTGCATAAACATTTCGCGTTTGACGAGAGAAATGACAAGATCTTCTACTTGTATAAAGTGCCGAAAATTTCATTGACTTATAAGATAAATGTACGAAAAAGTTTATATTTAAAAACGTTTTAAAATTGCTTAAAAGTATCAATTTAGGTAATGACTAAATTTATTCATGAAGTCCTCACTCTGAATTTTTCAAAAATAGTATCGAATTTAATTTTAGATGAAAAATTAATAAATTATCAAAGATTATCATAAACTTACGTGTGTAACTATTGTGGGCCAATAGAAATATTGACCAAATCGACTATGTACTAGTGGAAAGAGACACATCACGTTCGAGTTGAGTATCCATTTAAATCGCATCAAATTGCATTAAACGTCTTCAAGGAATCCTAAACTAATCAAAATCATTGTTCAATAATAATCTAGAACTGGTGCATTAAAATCTTCCATTCCAAAAATCGCTGCGCCTCCGCAATACTTTAGGGCTCTTGTACATACAAGTGCACGATGTGAGTTGGATTATATTTTTGAATTTACACATTGTCATTGACTTGTGGCTACTATATCAGGCCACATGTATTAATTTTATCTGTTGAACTATTTTTTTTTATCCTGAAGAGGTCAAAGTCTGCCTGACAAAACGTTGATTGTGAGACTAGTTTTTTGTATATAAGAAGAAGTGACAGATCGAGTTTTAATAAAATTGACACGAGTCTTGTGAATGCTTTTGTGTTTTGATTTGTGTTGACTTGTCTGTTTCAACTTGTCTGTGGGGTTCCCCTTGGATTGTCGGGAAAAAAACTTTATAATTGAATAAACTAACCAAGGGAGTAAATAATAAAAATGAATATTCAGTTACACATCTTGTAGCGGTTTTTATCGATTTTCTTTTATTACTGTAAATTTATTTATTGGAAATTGATATACGTTAATTTTTTTGTATTCATATCTAAAGTTTTATTTTATATTGTTTTCGATTTTATGCATGTACAAAATTGTTGCCAGTTGGCTCTGGGAGCTAGATGAGAGAGAGCTGCAAGGTACAATCGTACAGTTACGGCTGCGCATGGAAAACAATTAAATTCGTGCTCGGGCTCGTACGTAATATTCATTAATACCGCACACACACACACACACACACGTATACAGGTGCTCTCTTCCATATACCTATACCTGCTCTTTGCGTATAGTTGCTCGCGAGCCCAGAAGAAGCTGCTGCTTCTGTCTCTACTGCGGTGATGGTGGTGGTGGTGGTGGTAGTATGTCGAGTCTTTCTCCTCGCGGGTATAATGCGCCTACGCAGCCGAGTTAAAAGGGTGCCGCGCGCGAGAGAGAGAGAGAGAGAGAGAGAGCAAGAGCAAGAGAGCGAGTCGGTGCCCATATTTAAAGGCAGCGAGTGAGAAAGGGTTGGAGCTGTATACATATAGATTCGCAGTTTCTCTAGCTCTCTTGCTTCCGCGCGCGAGCTAGCGAGACCGAAAAAGCTGTCTGGGCCTACATACAGGCACGTACACACACGCTCGCACGCGCACGCAAACGAACGAGTTTTCTCTCTGTACACACCCCTCGCCTACCCCCCTAAAACCCACTCTCTCTCTCTCTCTCTTTCTCTCTCTCCCTCGATTAATTAACGACACTATGCATTATTACGAGCTCCGAACTACGCCTGTAATCAGCAAATACTCACACAAACGCGCGTGCGAGTATATATTGGTCCTGCCCTGTGTACGTATGTGTGCGAATGTATCAAGTTCGCGTATACATATACGAGCATTGTGTGCACGAGCCCGTGATGTGTGAGTGTTGCGCGCGTGTACACACACTGGACGCATGTGCACGCGTGCCTAGTATATTGCGTGTTGTGCAGTGCAGCAGCGGCGGCGGCGGCAGCTTTGGCTCGTTGCTCTCTAATCATTGTCTCTCTGACGATGCGATGCTGTACCGGCAGCAGCAGCAGCAGTCGATCAATCTCTCTCACGCTTTCGATGAAGTGAGCTGATTCTCTCTCTCTTTCCCCGGAGTCGTGCGGCACAGCAGCAGCACATCATACACTATCAACTCGCACACAGGCGCGTGCATACATACGAACGTACACACGCACAATTGAAAGGCTCGACGGAAGATGTGATCGATAAGCGATAAGGCTCGAAGCGCGCAACGTTCGCGCGCATCCAATCGTCCATTGATGATATTTCTCTCTCTCTCTCTCTCTTCTCCCAGCCGACGATAAGCTTTTTTTTCCCTTTTTTTTTCTTTTCTTTTCTTTTTGCAGTCAGCGGCAGCATCCCGCGCGCGCAAACCCGTAAAACTCTTCTCTTTCTTTTCTGCTCGACCCCAGCCGTTATATAGCGCGCGCGGCCGCGTCGACGCGCTACATCACTGTGACGGCCGTAGCTCTATACGGCGGCGCGCACCCGATGGCAAATTAAAGTGAAAAATCTAACTATCGACGCTCCGCAGCAGCAGCAGAATTGTAACACGAAGTACTTTTATACTACGGATATGTGCCTCATCTGTGATTAAAAGCCCCGTCGATGCGTGTCTGTGCCGAGCTTGCGGCAAAAAAATTACACGCCCTCCGTGATGTGGTCAGTCATTATCGCAGAGATCTTGAGACTCTGCCGAACGAAAAAATGAGACCGATTTATATGGAATCTCGGTTCGGCGTTTAAAATTTATTGCGAGTAATAGGAATTAAGCATAAGATGAGCATCGATCGTTCTGGACTTTATCCAAAGTTCAAAAACCTTCTTGGTAGTAACGCTGAACATTAATGAAGGCATCATTATCAATAAATGACTGTTTAAAATGTTTTAAAACACATGAAATAATAAACTCATTTCGAATGATTTCGAAAGGGATAATTTAACTGTTTGAAAATATTGAGAAATATCTAGGAAAGTAGCCAAAAGATGAAGGCTATAGTCCTGTTTCGTGGAACAATATTGATAGATTTTTTTTTTGTTTGTTCAATCATTTCAAGTCAGAACAGCGGTGTTTCTGTCAATATTAGATGTATGTAGCTTGAATAAAGTTTGAAAAGAGTTTCTAATGACCACAAACACAAAAAAATCACTTCAAGTGCTCGCTACTAGTGGCGAATACTGCAAACCTGCAAGTGGTGTATTCATGGCTTTATAAAATATTATTAAAACCTTTTTCAATTTAACATCTGCAAGTGGCAAAGTGAAAATAATCAAAGTTAAAGAAGGGTTTAAAAACAATTTACTCCAAACGGGCCAAAGTCCAAATTACATCCTTGTATGAAAATCACTCTATTTTAATGGTTAGACATTGCGTTTTCTCTTTTGGTTTTTCAGAATTCAACCCATAACCATCTAGCGGTAAGTTATGAACTGTTAAACACCTGAAAAAAAATTAAGATACATGGAATTTTCAACACGCTATCCTTAGTTATCTATGCATTTTATACTTCAAAAATATTTCGTATTACTTTTAATACCAGTATTGTTATTAAATTTCATAAAATATCAGCAGTATTTAAGTTTTTAGTACATGTTGATGAAATGATTTCAAAGTATATTTGCTTTCACTTTAATATTAATGATTGACAATTCGTAAATTGCGCGTACACTTGTATCTTGAACTTAATTTTTTTGTTTGAGGGCTTGAAAATTCTGCTCGGTGCCATCTAGTGGTGGTTCACTTAACTAATTGAAACTGTAACTGGAACAGTGACTGCGGTGACTACGAATTTGCAGAAAAAGCCGCCCCAGTTTTATTCTTATCGTTATTTAGAATCTGAACAATCATTTTATTGATATATTCCTGTCTTAAAATAATGATGACCCTAAAAGTGAAGCCAATCTATTCGGCCTCTAATTGGTCGACTGACTTGTGACTCCAGTCGGAACATAATAAAGTGACATCTACGTTCAAAATAGCAACTTTTTCGAAACTGACTGAAAAATGTACGCTATTATGCTTAAAAATGAATGTATCGAGCTGTCAAGTGTCCAGAGGAACCTACTTAAGAAAAAAATTCTACTATTAGTCTACTACCGTATAAGAATAAATGGTTTGGTTGAGGTCCTTGATAGGAAAATCTCTCGTCACATAGGTTGAACATCGCGTCAGGTTCTCAAAAAATCGCGCATACGCACCGAAAGCAAAATGTCCAGAAGCGTCGACGCATTGGACGAACATACAGGCGCGTTGACACGTAGCGCACGCATCGCGCCTATTACGTGCATGCGTACACACGCGGAAGCAGCGACGAGCGCATCATTTCGAACTGTCGCTTCCGGCTACGATCAGTCGATACGCTTCTCGGATATAATATAGTCTGGCTCTATCTATATATATACAGCAAAGAATGTATATAGAAGAAGAGAGATCGAGATAGACAGAAACGCGCATCACAAGGGCCCGTACACGTATAACTTACGGTCGTAGCTTATATTATGTAGATGGAGTGATGTGCGAGCGACGTTGCCGGAAAAACAAATTTTCCACGCGTGTTATATGGAGCCCATATGCGTGCTATTTTTCTGCTTTTTTTTTTTGCTTTCGCGCGCGCGATGAGAATTTTCAGGCTCGATGCGTCGTGGCGCGTAAAAAAATCTTCTCTATTTTCCACGGATGGTTCTGTATTCGCGCCTTTTTTTTTCATGTACTGCAAACGGAAATGCCGTGTACGATTCACTGCCGAATCGCATGTATATGGTTGATTCCGCAGCATAAAATAAAGGGAACTCCATTTTCCCATCATTACATCAAGTTTAAGAGCGTATCTATACAGAATACATCTACGAAAACTAACGCAAATATCTCATCAATCGTTACAAAGTTTCATTGCGTTGAACAGTCGGTACACTGCAGATTTTGCTCTGTGTCAGATAAAATGTGTTTTAATACGTACTTAAATCATCGTCTACGATGGACTGCAAGTCGATATTTTTCTCATTTCGGAGGTGACTAATAGATATATGTAAAATATACCTAAGATATATATCGATGGTACATCCTGAAAAATAATTTATCGCGATTTCCCGACATCTTTCCAATTCAAGCCATAAAAATCCAACAACTGCGGTACAGCGCGAAATCAACCATATATATACAGCTGCTGCGCGAAGGACTCGATCGAGATACGATATTGAGCGCGGTGCGCGAGAGACATAAAAAAGAAGGCATACGCGTAAAAAGAAGGCACCGCGTGAAAAAAACTGATGCATAGCGTATCGGGGGTACGCGCACATATATAGGCTGCGAATCCATACATCGCGTAGATGATATATCCGCACACGATCACGAGCCGCTGGAAAACACGTATATATTTATAACAAAGTGAAAATCTCTATGCACTGCGGCGAATTCTTCTCTTTTCGTCGTTTGCCATATATGCATGTACAGGCACGCGCGGAAATCCCAATTGCGTGCGCCGCGCGCGGCCTTTGTACATATCCGCCAATACGGAGCTACACAGTTCCGAGCGTGAATTCACGTATACCACGGTGGTACGCGAGAGTACATTTTTTCGAGGCGAGAAAAGGGAGCTTTTATGCCCAGGTAAAAAGCTCGATCTGCGCCGCTACGTACACCGCGTCCAAAGGCTGATGCAATTTCGTCAGCCTTCCAGCGATCCTTCTTTAGCCACCAATACCACTCTCGTCCTCCCGACCGTATTTTTGTCCTTTCGCGTCCACTAGTCTATGTACGAATTTAGTGCTTCCATGACCTCTCTCTCTTTCTCTCTCCAACCCTCGGCAGAGTATAGAGCACAGCTCGATACACTTTTTTCCGCGTTGAATTCATTGGAAGCGATCGCGCGGCCCCCCGAAAAAAGCATTTTCCAATATGGTCACTGCATTTATTGTAATGGCACATACGGTATATAACACAGCACCAACATCGATCGGGCGCATGTATTATACGACGCGAGCTTTATTCGAGCGTGCGTGTGTGCGTGCAGAGCGCGCGCGGACCTCTCGATCCGTATATGTACGGTAGGCTGCAAGCTCCGAAGTACAATTTTTTTTTTGTTATTTACCATATACGCACGGCTATGAACGAGAGAGGCGCGACCGATGTTATAGTACAAACGCTATGGTACAGCGGCCGATCGATGAGAGAGTCCTGCGGATACAGCAAAATAATGGCACCTGCAGCGGTGGATGCTGCGCTAGGCTGCGAGTTTAGCGAACGTGAAAATTTTGCGCTATGCTCTTCGCGGATATACGCACGTATACGTATATAGGCGCGGACGTATATAAAGCTCTCGAGCGAGAGTATACGCACTGCCGTATAGCCTCGCTGTAATTGCAATAATATCCCGAGAAACGAGGCGAAAAAACTTGGCCGCGTACGTTTTATACACTGCACAGGTCCGGTGGTTGTTGGAGGAGGGCGCGTCACAGGCAGCACTAGCTACCCAGCAGAGGAGCCGCATGCTCGAGAGCTTTTTTTCGCGCGATTTGCAAAACGAACAAACAAGCACATGCAAAAAAACAGTTCAGCCCAAGCTTGCAGCGCGTCCTGTTCTGCACAGTTTCTCTCGCGTGTTGTATACATAAAATTACAACTAAAAATTTACTCTAGAAGAATTCAAAATCGCGGTAATACTTTTTTTTCAAAGATTGGATGAGTGCAAGTATGACAGTCTTATCCTTGTAATTGGAGTCTAACTTCAGAATAGTTTTTTTTCTCATTTCGAAAATATTCAGTCTAAATTTGCGATTGAATGATTACTCAGCTATGATAGTAATGAAATCAAATATATTCCGACAACTATTCAGACAAACTGAAACTTTTTTTTCTATGGATAAACACTCTAAGCTTGAGTAGAATGATTTAATAGTGATCATGTAAAATTAATAATTGTATGAAAAAATCTTACTCGTGACTCTACTTGCCCGGCCGTCTCGATCAAAATCGATGCGAACTTTACAATATAATATAGCGAAGGCTATTTGTACATTTGATGGAATTCTGATAAATGAATAGCTCATTTATTTTATACTTATGCATTCGAATTTCCAGTTAATTTTAAATTCAAATTATATATATATATAAATTTATAAATGTTTATAACTGAACGTCTTTTTTTCAATACAGTGTATTTTTACAGTACTAATCACACATAATAAAAAATTCATTTATTTTTTTTGTTTTTTTGTCAAAGGTATGTAAGTAAATTCTAATACTTGTGAATATTGTTTATTTACCCTAAATACGCCAACACTCCAACGATATATTTTGCCACGGACATTTGTAATTCAATATACTGATTGTAATAACAGTTATAAACATAAATACTGTGAGAAAACAAAAACCAATCCAAACATTTTGTTGCAGGAAGGTTGGAAAAAGATAGGGTAGCTTCTTTCAGCAAAGTTATTCGCTGACAACCAATTACTCATTAAGGGGAGGCTCTCATGAGACTCGATCAAAAAATCGATTTTTTTTTTTTTTTGCTTACTTCGATAGCAAATGTCCCGTAGAATACACCCCCGAAACCCTTTTTACCAAAATCGATTTAGTTAAAAATTTATAGGCAAAAAACCGAAGCTGCCTTTTTACGAGGGAACGATGTATGTATGTATGTACATTCACTTTCTAAAACTTTAAACGCGTTTTTCTCGAAACTATGTTTTCTGAGTCGGGCGGCAAGATATCTCGAAAAGTACTGCACTTAGAGATACACTTTTTTTTTATTTTAAAGCTAATTAAATTGTCTGGAGGTTGAACCTATAAAATTTTAAATTTTTTCATTATTATTACTTTTTACAGCCCTTAAAAGAGCCAAAAGAGGGCAAAAAAAAGAAATTTTTTTTCCGAAGTCCGCCATTTTATCAATTTTTAATTTTTTTGCAATTATTTATGAGATTGGATACAATTGCGAATATTTATTATGGCAGTCAAATTGATTCTTATTTAGTACACCTTTTCGCATAGCCACATGCAAAAACTTATGAGCGAATTAAATATTGGAAATCGAAGTTTCTGTGCAAAAATTTTATTGTTTTAATCACATACGCAATTTTAACAAAACTTCAAGAATTACCTAGTGAATGATTTTGGTGAATTTTATGGATTTTTTGTCGACAACTCATATTCGATGAAGTAGAAGTCTGGGGTTTTCTCGTGAGAAAAAATTTAATGACTTTTGTGGACTATCATTTGATGCCTAAACAAATTCACTTTTCGTCCAAATTTCTTCTCGCACTTGTTGCATGAGTAATTTATCCGACATTCGATTACTGTCCTTCGATGCTTCAACATATCTAGTTTACTTTCGAATTTCCTCTCACACTTGTCACATGCAAAATCCTGAAAATTTTGGTGTACTGTTTTTTTATGTCTTCTCAAATTGCCTCGATTCCCATATCTCTTCTCGCATTGGTCACATGCGAAATCTTTTCGACCTTCATGGACTGCTTTAAAGTGGGTAACCAAAAGTGATTTTGTTCCAAATTTTTTCTCACACTTTTCACATACGAAATCTTTCCGACCATCGTGGATTGTATTTTGATGAACGAGCAAATGACATTTTTGTGTGAATTTCTTCTCGCATTTGTCGCATGTGTAATCTTTGCAACCTTCGTGTACTGTCCTTTGATGCCTGATCAAATCTGATCTATAACCAAAAGGTTTTTCGCACTTTTCGCATGAGTAATCTTTTCGACCTTCATGTACTGCCTTTTGGTGGGTGAGCAATTTACATTTTAATCCAAATTTCTTCTCGCACTTTTCGCATTCAAAGTTTTTGCAACCTTCATGGACTGTCTTTTGGTGCCTGATCAAGAAACTTTGATCACAGAATGTCTTCTCACCATTATTGCATGTGTAATCTTGGGTACCATTGTGTATTCCCTTTTGATGTCTAATCAAATTTTTAAGAGTTCCAAACTTTTTATCACACTTGTCACATGCGTAATCTTTCCGACCTTCATGTATGATCTTTTGGTGAAGGAGCATATTAGCTTTTTGTCCGAATTTTTTTTCGCACTTGTCACATGCGTAACCTCTGCGACCCTCATGGACTGTTTGTTGGTGTCGAGTCAAATCACTTTGTTTTCCAAATTTCTTACCACAATCGTCACATAAGTAATCTTTGAAGACTTTGGAGGACTTTGGAAGACTTTGGAAGACTTTTTTCTGACCATCGTGTACTGTCTTTATATGCACGAGCAAACTATGTTTATTTCCAAATCTTTTTGCACATTTTTCACATAAGAAATCTTTGAAAACTTCATGGAATATTTTTTTGTGCTTGAGTAAAGTTGATTTATTTTCAAATTTCTTTTCACACTTGTTGCAAGTGAAACCTTCAGGATCTTTGTGAGCCAATTTCTGATGCGTAAACAAATTCGATTTTTTCACAAATTTTTTCTCACACATGTCGCATGCAAAATCTTTTCGTTTATTGTGAATTGAGTCTCGGTGTACCATCATGCTTGATTCCAGTGTAAATTCCTCCTGACAAATATCATCAATGTTTTGTTTGTTGCTTGAAACAACAATGTCTTGTTCACTTAAATTATCTTTTGAGTCGATTTCCTCGGAGTTCTTCTCTTTTTTATCCATTTTGGTGTCTGAATTAAACCATGGATCCTTCTGTTAAGTGTGACAGAAAATCAATGAGTCAAATTGATCTTTTGGTGTTCTGTCTTGTTTCGTCAGGAAAGACAACCGTAAATAACCGTTTTAACAAAGTTATATTCCTTCATCTATGTGATCGATTATAAAATTATTAAAATTTTCCATGGACATTGTATTTATTTTTTTGTAGTTGTAATGTGTACATTTTTTATTGATCTTAATTTTGGCAAAAAAATTGCATTATTTTAAATTACATGAATTTAAAATTTCACTTATATTATTGATGTGACACGATTATAACGGTGGCTGTCTTCATCAAAGATGCTATTCTTTGCAACGCGACGTTTTTACGAGCAAAGAGATATCATAACCATTATGTACGACAGACCTGTTTTGTCTGATTTCATTGCTAGCATCATTTATTAATTGGTTTGGAAAGCAAATTATGACTAGAGGCAAGGGTATTATAGTTTGAAAAATGAAAATTTCAGTCCTGCTACATAATTGTCAGAATATATTTGATTTCATTACTATCATAGCTAGAAGCCGTTCAATTGCAAATTGAAATTAGACTTTTCCAAATTGAGAAAAAAATTAGGAGTTGGACTGGAATTTTAAGGATAAGACTGTCACACTTGCACTTATCTAATCTTTTGAACAAAAGTATTGCCGTGATTTTAAATAATTTTAAGTTAACCTTAGTAGTCTAGCTTCAATTTCCGAAGTATGTTAGTTTGACTGTGTTATCGAGTATTTCAAAAATTGCATTTTAGATTTTCAAAGTTTATTTCAACAGTTTTAAAATAGACGTTTAAATTGAACATTTATTGAAGAAAATGACTTGACACCTGCTAGTCAAATTTGAGATGAAGAAAATCGAAACTTTTGATTTGCTATGTCAAAGTAAAATTATCACTCTAAACAAATTATGATTCTTTGCATTATTGATATTTGGACTTTATTTCCAAATTTCGAGAGCCATCAGCAAGAGTATTCTAAGTCCCTCGGGTCACTTCGGGTTATCGATAAATCGAGACTTTCTTGAGAAAGTCATATATCGCCGAGTTCAAATTTAGAGCGTTGTCTACTGCTATACGTAGCTTTACTAAGGAATCCATATCCATTATCAGAATTAGGATATCTATTGTCAAATTTAAATGAGAGTGAAAATTAGTTTTCGCGGGATGCGAAAAACTCAATTGCGATGTATATGGGGAAGCGTACGCCGCAGCTCTCTCTGCCACACTTGCCAGAGCGAGCGCGAAACGCGCTCCTCGATAAAACGCAAGCACGTACAAACTAAAAACACGAGTGGTAGTACATATTAGTTGTATATGCGTGTATTTTTTCCTGCTCCGCGTACGAATCGGCTGAGCTCCGCGCGCAGCGAGAGGAAATTAAATTTTTTATTTCGTTAAGAGCCTCGGCGCGAGGCGAACATTACCATTTTCACTCGACGCACGAGCTCTCTCTCTCTCTCTCTCTCGTGTGCGTGAGAGATACACGAGCCGCCCGGGCAGCGTTAGAGATATATACATAAGCGACCAAATGAAAGAATAATTTTATTGTACGCAGCTTGTTAATGTACAATTGGCCGTTTCTGCCGTTTTCTCGCGCGCCACGGCTACGCGGTGGAGGCCGCAGAGATCTAATTAAAAACTCATAGGCGTCTTGTTAGAGAAAAAAGATAGAGCGAGGGTAAAGAGCACGAAGCGAGCGAGCGAGAAAATTTTCCAACGCTTTAAAATAAGAAGCGAAACTCGCAATTAAATCGGACGAAACTCGGCTGTATAATAATAATATATAACCCTCGTCGAGATAAAAAGAGAGAGAGAGAGAGAAATGAACGCAGCAGCAGCAAAGCTGCAGGCTTTTTTCAGCCTTCCCCCCTTGTTATAAGCTCGGGTCCTATATAATATATAACGCGTTCGAGCTAGTTGATAATAATGAGCGGAAAATTTGACCCTTCGATATCGAGCACCACTGCTGCATAAAGTACTACGTTGCACGACGCAATTATGTAATATACGACGCGCTCGGCGGTACACAGACAATTTTATTTTATTTTTGTTCAAGACTTTTATCTCGCGCATCGAAGAGCGTCCTTTCTCGTATATTATACTCCTTTCTTCTACTTTTTATGATTTTTTTTTCCCCTCTCTCTGTCTCTCTCGTTTTTTTTTTTTTTTTTTTTACGAACGACACGAATCCCGCGCCGTGCCAGTGGCTACGTGTAGTAGTCGTAGCAGTAGCTTGGAGTAACCAACGAAATTAGGGCTTTCATTCGTTTTCCCTTTACGGCTTGTACGTGCAGGGTACGGAGCGAAGCAGCGCGTACTACGTTGTACAAGAGAGAGAGAAAAAAGAAAGAAGGTCTTTTGAACTTTTTACAACGAATTCGAAGCCGTTTTTCTCTTACGCGTACAACATATATACCGTCTTCCTTTTTTTCTTACTCTGTCTTTTTCTCTCTGTTCTTTGCGTTTACTTTTCGGATTTTCTAAGTAATTGCTTCATCTAATTAAGCGTCATCAATCTTCCACCCCCTTCCCTCGAGATAAGGTTCTAATGCGAATTTTCAATTCTAGCTGCTGTATACATACCTTCTGCTGCTAAAAGATTAAAGCCGATGTTAGTTCGATGAAGCAAACTTTTCTTTTACATTATCGATGATGTCCGCTTTTTACAATGAACGACGACGACGACGACGACGCAGGCAAGATAAAAACGTCAAGGCATAATATCTCAGCTTTAAATCGAGTTTTCAATTTATCGGGATTAGGAAAATTCAATAATACATAAATCCGTTCGAACGGTTGACGCGATTTAAAATCAATCGTAGCTAGACTCCTTGTACGCACACGCAGCGGCCATAAAAATGAAACCATTAAACCGATAGACGGTCACGATCGGCGATAACTGTAGCGAGTTTTATAACGCTGCGAAAAAAAAAGAAAACGAAAAAAAAAAAGAAAAGGATCGGTGCACCGCCGACTATGACCGAGCACCGATAGGCGTAAAATCTGCACGACGCTTGCCGCGTGTGTTGTACCACCTACGCGCGCAACATCGGTCAGTAAGTGACCGACGGTAGATGCGCGAGCTTCCCTCGCGCTTCACCGCTGCTGGGGTAGCGCGAGACGTGTACCGTGTACTGCTCTCACTGCGATCCTGCATCCTCGTGGATGGATCAGTGAGAGATCCTGTACTGTGCATGAAAAAAAAACTCCGCCATCTCGAGGCAAGCCTCGGAAGCTAAATCACCGGCTGCCGCGTCTGCTGGAGGGGGTTGGGGTCGAGGGGGTTCGTAGCTCCCAGCCCCCCGAAATACCGAGCAGTGTACCAACGACACCCT
The DNA here is from genome assembly GCF_000599845.2 of Trichogramma pretiosum. Lineage (NCBI taxonomy): Eukaryota > Metazoa > Arthropoda > Insecta > Hymenoptera > Trichogrammatidae > Trichogramma > Trichogramma pretiosum. The sequence goes on from NW_019640820.1 coordinate 22,336, forward strand.
TGGCCCGCGCTATAGCTCGCCTCCTGCGTGTACGTGTGTGCCTGCGTTCGAGCGTATATCTGTGTCCGCGCACGCGTGTGTCATCATCGCGCGACGCTGCTCATGGTGGTGGTGGTGGTGGCGGTGGCGGTGTCGGCGGCTGCGGCAGCTATCTTCTTCCTGGCTGATATCGTCTGTGTAAACCCATTCCTCGTTACACTTCCTGGCCGAAAAGAAAATTGTTTCCTCTCGTCGATTAGCCAAGAATAACCGATCGACCTGCGTGTGTTCGCCATATTTTGAAGAAAAAAAAACCCGGTGACTTTCAGTTATATCAAGTGACTCAAGTGAATTAGGATGACACCGTACGCAAGGGGGTGCCTCTGGTGTACGAGTTAACGCATATACGCGCGCACACAGTCGAGGGGTGGGAGACAACGACGGTGCGCGGCACGTGCCCGACAGCGAGCGAGAGAAAGAGAGCATCGAGAGTCCTTTTAATCAGAGCGTCGTGTGTCGGGTGTGTGTGTTTGTGTAAGTCTATATAGCAAAATGGCCGTGATTTCGCGTCAACGACTCCTGCGCTGCTAGAGAGGCTCTATAAAGCGCTCAAAAGCCTAATACCACCGGTACGTATAAGGCCGTGCTAATTAAGCGTACTCGTGCGCGCGTGTATGCGTGCTCGCACACGGCGGAATATAAAATAATATAGTGCCGGCGTTTCGACGGGGCAGCAGACGCAACCACGACGACAACGACTCGTGATTTCCCGAAACAATATCATGGAGCTGGCGTGACGTTATAATAGGCGCTGGAAGAGGCGCGCCTGTGGACACCGCTCGGGAGAACGAGAGGGTGTGAGGGAGGGTGAGAAGTCGAGCTACGAGCGATACGAGTAAGTGATACTAGTATGTGAGCTTGTTACGATCGCTTTAAGTATTTTACTGTGACTTGATATTTATTTGAAATCAGTTATTTTATCCAAGATTTATTCTTATACCTAAGGTATTTATTAGTATTTTTGTCATTATTAATGTATAACATCATTATTTTTTTTATATTTACTCAAAGAAAATCACGTAGCTTTACTTATCTTTTTTTTTACCCTCGCCCAACCAGTACTTATGTGACTTTATTCTTTCGCGCAGCCCAAAACCTCCCCTCATTTACTATCGTATGAAATTATAAAGACTTTTGTGTGGTGGACGAGATGAAAACGAGACATGTACGCGCCATATGGCTCGGATCTCTCTCTCTTGAGTAAATCGTTTTCGAAGCACCCCGCAAATGTTACACTGTATACACTTGTGCGGGTAGAGAAAAACGATGATTATAATGGTTATATTATATGTTACGTGCTTCGCGCCGACGTGCAGCGACACAAAATGTAATCTGTTGCAACGAAGAGATTTTTCATGATCTCGTAGGGGACGCGTTGTTGTCAACTGCTTACGAAGAGTTCTCTGCGCAATTTTTATCTTTTTGATGGGAGCTGCGAAGCCTAACATGCACTGTGCCAATGCTCCGTTGCATAATTCGACAAAAATTTTGTTGACTTATAATACAATATTTTAACTTTGCCACTTTCAGATTTAAAGATAAAGGTATATTCGCCATCTAGCGGTAAAATGTTAAAGTGGTATTAACGTGTTTAAAGTGGTTGAAAACTGGCTAAAATTGTTTAGATCTTTCGATTCAATTGCCTTCTCAGGTCATTTGCAATGCATTAAATAATTCAACATAATCTTTACAGAAAAATCGCACAGAAAAGTGAAAATTGATTGTAATATATTTAAAAACATTTTAAATGATATTTTTTGGTCATTCGGGCATTATTAAAGTTGAGAATTTCTACCAGGATAATAGTGTGCACAGTGTAATGTTTCGTAATGTTTGTTTCAGATAGCTAAACATTAATTTTGAAATCCTTTCAAAACTTACTCTTTTCCTACATCTAAGTATAATACATAAATTAGCCCGGTTTTAAATCAATTGCACCTCGCCCAATCAATCGATTCAGCTGATTACGGTAACTAAATGCGCTGTCGCAATATAACTCCGTCGCCTATCCATCTCTTAGACTTAGGCATTTATTCGGTGCAATTATAATCGTCAGCTAGTCTGTTGACAATGATCCTGGTTCGTGTCATTATTTTCCCTAATCAAAATTTAAACGTCGAATTCCTAGTTAAAAAACTAATTAAAAAATATACCTTCATAATGCACTAATCGTACCAAGTACTAATTCAGGGTATTTTTTTTGTCGAAAGGTGTAAACAGCGAGGCGAGCGCACTTCACCAACGTAAATAAGCTGTTAAGCTCTCTTTCTCTCTCTCCCATCGCTCGAGCAAAACAAGCATCATCGAGGAAAGAAACAATCACCGACCAGATCGAGTAAACAAGAAAGAATAGCCGAGCTATATATAAAACAGCAGCAACAACAACTAAAAAAGCTCGAGAATGAGATCGTACGACGGCGAGAGTAGCTCGTGCGAGGAAGACGATAGGAGAGAGGCAATGGCCGAGGCCCACTTGCAGCCGCAGCCGCAGCAGCAACAGGGCCCGTGGCAGCGCTCGGCCTCCCATGCGACCTGGGCGTGGGAGCATCGCAATACCGTAAGATATACTCTTTTGCACTGCCACTACGACTATACCTCAGCTAGATAGTCTGCTTCGAGGTAGAGAGAGAGACACTATATAGTAATCTTTTATCCCGCGCTACTCGCGATCGTTATGTTTTTTTTTTCATTTGCGAGAGCAGTTGCGGCGATTACTTATAATATACAGGGTGCGACAAAAGTATGGAAACCCCTGGAAATATCGCAGAATATTCGTTAAAAAAAAATCAAAGACCCTATATCCGACGTATTTTTCGATGAGGAATCCGATGGTGACCTTGAATTTGACCTTGAACATAACCTCAAAGCTGCAGCGACTCAAAAATCAATTTTTCAAATGTAACCCCCATTTTTTATTGCAGATTTGAAAAGAGCGGAAAATTTCACGTTAAAATGTATGTTTTGTTTTTTTTTAAGACCATTTTTAGGGGCGCTACAGTTAGAAAATGAAGTTATTCCGAGCTTAATTTTAGGTTAAATTGGGGTTTTATTTGAGCTTGTAGCACCCTTAAAATGGTCTTTAAAAAAAAAACAAAACACTCATTTTGACGTGAAATTTTCCGGTCTTTTCAAATCTGCAATAAAAAATGGGGGTTACATTTGAAAAATTGATTTTTGAGTCGCTGCAGCTTTGAGGTTATGTTCAAGGTCAAATCCAAGGTCACCATCGGATTCCTCGTCGAAAAATACGTCGGATATAGGGTCTTTGATTTTTTTTTAACGAATATTCTGCGATATTTCCAGGGGTTTCCATACTTTTGTCGCACCCTGTATACGTATACACAGCGGAAATATATAACGTAATGACTGCTCTAAGATTCTGCGCAGATAATATATTACAGTGGGTGCGTCCACAGTAGCCATGTAAGCCGGGTTTCCTAGCATGGCTAGAGCTACGATACAAATAAAACCAAGTAATACGGTTATTGCAAACTGCTTATTTAAATTACTTTTTTTAATTTTACCCGGCTCGAAAATGTGCATGGTGCCCGGTGTTCTCCTACTCGCACTCATTTACAATATTGTTTTTTAGAACGCATTCCAGTTTAGTGATAACCTGGGCTTTTAACTGATTCGCACCTCGGGTACGAACCGATTAAAATAGGTTTTAATCCTGAGCCTTGGTGTACAACCAGGTTTTTAACTAGATTTCATCTTACATTTAATCTATTTTTACCACCATCGGTTACTCACCAGCTTTATAACCGGGTTTTAAACAGTTTTATATGATTTTTTACATCTGAGTATCGGCCAACATTCTATCGGGTTAAAGCTCGATTATTCACTGGTTTCTAACCAAGATTTTTACCTGGATTAAATTCGGGTTTTGAGCTGGATTGAACTTGGATTTTTACCAGGATTAATCCTAGATTTTTAACCCGGATTAACCCTGGATTTATAACCCGCATTTTTAATCCTGGATTTATAACCCGGATTTTTAATCCTGGATTTTTAACCCGGATTATACATCCGATTAATCCTGGACTTTTAATCCTGGATTTATAACCCGGATTATACATCCGATTAATCCTGGATTTACAACCATTATACATCCGATTAATCCTGGATTTTTAACTCGGATTTTTAACCCGGATCTCCAAACCGGATTATGACCCGGATTTTTAACCTGGATTTTCAACCCGGATTTTCAACCTGGATTTTTAACCCGGATTTTTAACCCGGATTTTAAACCTGGATTGTTAACCTGGATTGTTAACCCGGATTTTCAACCCGGATATTAAACCTGGATTGTTAACCCGGATTTTCAACCCGGATTTTTAACCTGGATTGTTAACCCGGATTTTTAACCTGGATTTTTAACCTGGATTTTTAACCCGGATTTTCAACCTGGATTTTTAACCCGGATTATAACCCGGATTAATCCTGGATTTATAACCCGGATTTCGACCCGGATTTTTACCCTCATTGAACCTGAATTTTGACCGGGTTTAATCCAGGTTTAAACCGGCTTCAATCCAGGTTTAATCCGGGTTTAATCCGGGATAATACATAGAATACGTATATGCGTATACGTCGCGAGATTCTACGCAGTATCATGCATGTTTTCAAATCTGATGTTCAACAATGCATTCATGTATACGTGTCTATGAGTGTGTGTCTTCTTAAGGGAAGTCGACATTTTTATCATGTTATATTAACATACAACGAACGATAACCGTACAATGCACTAATTTAATTAATAAAAATGTACTTTCGAAGCTACAATTGAAAGTTAAAGAAAATAATTAAAGTACGAGTCATTTTTTTTTTTGAAAATGTGATTTCCAATGAAATAGAAAAGTAAAAAAAACAAATTAACGACAAATTAAAAATTGAAAAAATCAGAAAAAAATCAGCTGTTTAAGAACAGCTGCAAGATGTGAAACATCTTCATCTATTAATTAAAGGAATGAAAATTCAGAGACAAATAAAATTTAAAAATCACTGCTCAATCGAAACAAAACAAATTTTTTAAAAGAAGAGGAAAATACCTTTATTTTCTTTTTAAAGTTAGCTCAATTAATAATTGAAGGTAAAAAAAACAGTAAAATCGATGGCTTAGACTTGCATCTGGACTATAGAAATTTGTTAATCAAAATCGTACATACATCATCGTAAAGTACTCCTTCAACGGGTAATGAAAAAAAAATAGAGCTCTCTACGATAATTTTTGCGCCCTGTTAATCAGCCTTCGAAGAGGCGCATTTTTTAACGTATTTTTTTCGATTTTCCGTCTAAAACTTTTTGCTACGTATAAGTACAAGTCTTAAACTTCCATTTTGGCATCGAACGGACTCGATATTGTTGTTAAAAATAGGGAAATAGCCTAGGTCCGAGGGAGAGCTTTTTCAGACAAGTGACTGTTTCTCGAAAACTATTAGTCCAATCTTAACTTTTAAAAGTTCCTTTTTTTGTCGCGAAATGACTTACATTTTGATGTATTGTAAGTTCCAATTGAACTGCAATTGTTTATAATAAATGCAATAAAAAATGGACATTTTAGACGGTTTTTTGCACTTTTCTCGGTAAATAAATAACGTAATTGATCGTGGTTAGGCTCAAATTAAAGGTCTAATTACAAGCTACAACTTTTAATTGAACTTTTTTTTTATTGCTGTTCATGGAAAAGCTACAAGGACGAGCATGTGATTTTTCTACCCTTCTAACCATCCCTCTACCTCAACCACCACTCGAAAACTTACGCACCTAAGAGTGCTTGTACTTATCGAGACCAACAAATCCCATACGGTCCGGTGCTGTCCCTAAGTTTGCCAAACCCTAATAGTATACTTCTAGTCGCGTCAAACTCGAAAAATAAAGTTACATATAAGCCTAGTCAAAGCCAAGATGAAAACTGTTTACAACTAAAGTTAAATACGGTGAAAAACCAGTAGAAAACCGCGTTTTAACCGGGTTTAATCCAGGTTTGATCCAGGTCTAATCCGGGTTTAATCCAGGTTTAATCCAGGTTTAA